>NC_081827.1:200825650-200962247 GCF_030867095.1 Alligator mississippiensis | reverse complement strand
AATAATAAACTTACCTGCTAATCACACAAAAATCATGGGATAAAGCTTCTCATTGCCTATCTTAGAAGAGATCAGTTTTTTTCCCTTAGTTAGACATCTGCATTCCTTATTTGGATCTGAGTATTCTTCTGAGAATGAGAGGCACTCCAAAGTATATATACATGTGCATGTATGTGTTCAGTCTCTCTCTCCATCTCTTTTCCTCCTGAAAATTGAATACGGGCATCTCTGATCTACTGTAATTAAAATATTTAGGAAACTTCAATTAATCCAAGTGTTTCCATTAAAATGGAAAACTGTCAGCACTTCCCAAACTCTGACACATTGCGCACCACCTATTTAAAACAATACAACCTTACATACCACCAGCAATTTTTTCAGTTCAACCTTAAGTGCCACCAGCAAATATTTGTCGTATAAAGTAATTATAATAAATCTGTTAACACATATCAACGACAGGTTGTCTGTGTACCACTGGTGGTACATGTATCATAGATTGGGAATTGCTGTTGTAGGTGATTTAATGTTCTTGAAAAATGGAATAATATCATTTGCTTGAATCGAGCTTATTATGGATATGACACACTTGACTTCAGATTCGGAAAGGTGTGCCTTTGGGACACACGTCCAAGATATTGTCAAATCTTCAGGGGTGTCCTTTAGCCCCAAAACACACTGCAGTCTGCTGCTAGACCACTGAGAATCAGGTGAAATATGCCAGGAGCCAGTTCCTTGGCCTGTGACACCACACCTGTATGTGTCTCACCCAGGCCTTGACAGTTCTTAGCAGAGGAAATTTCGCCAGCTAGAAGAATAACATTCTTGACAGGTCATGTACTCAGAAATTATAGATAACTCCCGTAGAAGAGGTCGGCTTGTATGGTCAAATACTCTGGAATCACACTGCTGATAAGTGAATTATAAAGAACAACAAAAAGATTTATTAGAAAACCAAGAGTAATCATAAGCAATCAGTAACCATAAGCTGAGATGCACACAGAGGTATAAAAATAGACAGACTGAGGTAAAAAGCATTAAGTATTTTAGCCTTTTCTGCAACATCACTCATTAGGTTGCCTCCCCCTTTCAGTAAGGGACCCACACTTTCCCTGATCTTCCTTTTGTTACTGACATACTTGTAGAAACCCTTCTTTTTACCTGTCACATCCCTTGCTCTCTGCAATTCCAGTTGTGCTCTGACCTTCCTGATTTCATCCCTGCATGCCCAAGCAATACTCTTCTACTCCTCCCTAGTCATTTGTCCAAGTTTTCACTTCTTGTAAGCTTCCTTTTTGTGTTGTAGCTCACTGAAGAGTTGCCTGCTAAGCCAAGCTGGTCTTCTATCATACTTGCTAGTCTTCCTGTGTATCTGGATGATTCATTCCTGCACCCTAAGTAAGGTTTCTTTAAACTACAACCAACTCTGCTGGACTCCTTTCCCCCTCGGACCACCCTCCCAGGGGATCTTGCCCATCAGTTCCCTGAGTGAATAATAGTCTGATTTTCTCAAATTCAGTGTCCTTCTCTCCTTTCCTCAGGATCCTGAACTCAATCATCTCATGGTCACTGCCTAAGTTGCATTTCTAATTCTATGTTGTCAACGAATTCTTTCCCATTTGTGAGCAGCAGGTCAAGAAGAGCATAGGCCCCAGTTGGCCTCTTCAACACTTGCACCAGGAAGTTATACCCAATACTCTCCAAAAGCTTCCTGGATTTCCTGTGCCCTCCCAGAAAATGTCAGGGTGATTGAAGTTTCCCATGAGAACCAGGGCCTGTTACCTGGAAACTTTTGCTAGCTGTCTGAAGAAACCTCATCTACCTCATCCTCCTAGTCTGGTGCTCTATAGCAGACATCCACCATGACATTACCCTTGTTGCTCTCCCCTCTGACTCTAACCCAGAGGCTTTTAACAGGCCTATCTCCCATTTCATACTGGAGCTCTAAGTGATTATACAGCTCTTTTACATAAAGCGCAGCTTCTCTTTTCCCCTGCCTGTCCTTCCTGAATAGTTTATACCCATCCATGACAGTACTGTGGTCATGCAAACTATCTCACCCCAAGTCTCTGTTATTCCAGTCATGTCATAGTTCTGTGACTGTGCAAAGGCTTCCAGTTCTTTCTCCTTGTTTCCCAGGCTCTGTGCATTTATGTACAGGCATCTGAGGTAACTAGCCAATTGCCCTACTTTCTCTGGAAAAAAATGAAAAGGCCTCCCCTCCCCTGTTGTCCCTTCTGGAATATGCTTGCTTCAGGTCCCACTTACCTCAGGGCTTTGGCCTCTATTCCCTGCTGAACCTAATTTAAAGCTCTATTCCCTAGGTTAGTAAGCCTAAATTCAAAAATGCTCTTCCCTCTCTTCTTCAGGTAGATCCCATCTCTTTCTAGCAGTCCTTCTTCTTGGAAAGCCGTCCTGTCTGTCATCAAAGAAGCCAAAGCCCTTTTGGCAACACCATCTGTGTAGCCATGCATTGCTCTGCAGGTTTTGTCTGCTCCTGCCTAGGCCCTTTCCACTGACCAGAAGGATCAAAGACAATACCACCTGAGCCCCTGTCCCCTTCACCTTTGCACCCAGAACCCTGTAGTCACTTGATGTGCTCAGGGTCAACCCTGGCAGTGTCATTGGCACATACATGGATGAGCAGCAAGGGGTAGTAGTAAGAGGGCTGGATGAGTCTAGGTAATCCTTCTGTGACATCTTGGATCTGGGCAAGCAGCAGACCTCTGGAGACAACAAGTCAGGCTCGTAGATGGATGCCTCATCCCCTGTCACTTCCTCTTGGTGGCAGTAGTCTCGATCCTCCCAACCTTGGGGATGCCCTGGTCTCCTCTATTAACAGGACATGCTCCTCCTCCTGTGATGCTAGGGTTCCATATCTGTTCTCCAGGCAAAATGCTGCAGGTGGAGATAAAAACTTCTGCTAGCTGCCAGAGGTCACAAGCTTCCTGCTTCCAGCTTCCACCTTCCTGGAAGGTGGAAATTAATGTCCTCTTCCTTTTTCTAGCATCAGCTCTGGCAGTCCTTCATCTGCAGCCTTAGAAGTCTCCCCCAGCATTGAATCAGTGAAGTCCTCATGGTGGAAGATGCTTCAGAGCCTCACCACCTTCTCCTTCACCTTCTCCTGTAGCTCTCTTGCCTGCTCCCTGAAGGACACCACCAGGTGACACCACACACTTCACAGACATTTCCTCACCTGGCTGTCACTGGAAGGAAGCTGCAAGCCACAGTCTACACTTCAAATAGGGAAGTGACAAACTGACCTGTGAACTGCCTACAAGCCACCGTGTTTGCTGTCCCTATTCACTTGCTCCCTGGTTACTTGGGGAGTCTCTTTTTATACCCTTCTGGGCCTGGACTGGCTCCAGGCTTTTGTCAGACACAGGCAACAATCACCCAGGTAGCAGCTCTCCCAGCTGCTCAGAGCACACACCCAAACACAAAGTCCACCAAACAAACACTGAGCAAGCCAAACACATAGACAGCCCTGACTCACTTAGGTAGGTTTGATGCATGCAAAGTAGGAGCAGGTAATTGGGGTGTTAAGAGTCCAATGCTGTCAGGGATCAGCCACCCAGAGCTAATGGACTGAATCTGGCCCAGGGAGCTATTTAATTTGGAGTGGAGCCAGGGGCTTTGGAAGCATTGTGTGGCAGGAGGCTTCACTTGTGCCATACCATGGCTGAGCAGCTGGGAGCTTCTTGCTGCAGCCAGGAAGTAGGGAGAAGTTGCAGCAACAGCGCCTGGGTCCTGGTGCCAGCTGATATCCACGCTGGGTCATTCCATCCTGATGACAGAAAAATGTTGGTCATCCCTGCTCTACAGACCTCTGTGGAAATGGTAGAAACAGACACACAGCCCTCAGCCAGACTTTGGGCATATTGTGATGAATATGGTGTGTGTGTGGTGTGGGGTGTTCAGCACTTTCTAAAAATCAGATGTCTTTCTGGCAGTTGGGTCCCTAAGATAGTGAGTCCTGATATTACATGTAATCTTGACATTCATAGCCCAGGTAACCAGACATTGAAAGTTCTGGCTTCAGATGTATGTAATTAGCCTCTCTTTTAAAAAAACCATATTAGGACAGAGTATTGGCACTGAGTAGGTGTGTGTCTCTGTCAGAACCATTCATTTTGTATCTTTTTTACTGGTATGAATTGCCTTAGAGTTCAAGGGTTCATATCTGCTCCAGATCATATCCATCTCTACTGTATATATTATTGCACAATATAAAGAGAAGCTTCATCTTTGACAATTTCTTGAAAATTTTTTCTATGATATGCAATCCTGTAGAGAGATTAATGAAATGTTACACTCTTCTGTTCTTACATCGAATCAGAAATGGTCTCCTGAGAGATATACAGCTCATGCAGTAGGGTGTGGAGCTACAGCAGTGAAAATTAAATGACCAAAAAAATCTAAAAAACCAGGTAGTATTTCTGTTAGAGGAATGAAACTGAATGTCTTTACTTGGAAAGCAATAGAGATGGGCGTGGAGGAAAATGAATTTTACATTTTTATCTACAAATTTTATGATCCAGGTCTTCAGCTGTTATAAACTGGTGATGTCAGAGGAGTTATGCTGATGTAAACCAGCTGCATATCTGGTGGCAATTTGGGTAAATTAGACCTATGATCCTAAATACTCCTGATTTTAGTTTTGCGAATCAAAGCCCACCCAGTGAGGTTGGGCCAATCTAAAAGACTTGTCAGAAAGTGAAACAACTTTAAAGCATGCTTGTTTCAACATTTTTTTTCTTTCTGCTGGGGCTTAAGAGTAGGGCTGTGTGAAATTTCCCTGGCTGTTTTAATTTGACACTGTTTTGACTCATTTTGAGCTCGAAACAGTGAAATCAAATAGAAACAAAGGACTTTGAAACAGCCTCAAAACAAAACAAGGCTAGTTGAAATGTTTAGAAAGTTTCAAAACATTTCAGATTTTGAAGCAGCCAGCAGCGAGGTGGTGGGAGATGGGAGAACCAGGGCTGCACTCTCAGCAGCAGGCGGGAATGCAGCCCTGGTTCTCCCTGTCTCCTGCCACCGGGCTGCAGGAAGCTGATGACAACTCAAGGAAAGGGACCTGAGCCCTATCACTCAGTTCCCCTCCCCAGCCCTATGATCGGGCTGGGGATGGGAACTCAGCCAAGCTGAGCTAACTTCCCATCCCCAGCCCAATGTAGCATTGGGGAGGGGAACTGAGCAATTGGGTTTAATTCCCTTCCCCAGTGTCAGGTGGCAGCACCGGCTTCCCTCCCTCATCTGGCGGGCAGATCAGCGTGCAGCCCCCATCTGCCTGCCAGATGAGAGAGGGTGTTTTGAGCTTCCCCATTATAGCTAATGGGTGAAACGTCAAAACAGCCTCGTTGTTTCGATGAAGCAAAATGAAACAGCTGTTTTGAATCTTAATGAAATTTGAAACGAAATGGTGTTCTGTCGAAACCTTGAAACTCAAGGTGAAACGGAACGATGCTGTTTCATACAGCCCTACTTAGGAGTACATATTTGGGGCTTGTGGTTGTTGAAACTCAGGGCTATTATAGAGATTGTAATAGTCATATTTATGCCTACACCGATATTTTATTAATAATTTGGGATCATGTGCAAGTTGATTAATTTTAATCAATGTTTTTATGCTTGTCTCTAAAATATCATGAGCTGAATTGTTTGATGTGAAAATGAAATTATATTGAGATACATAAAGTATAATAATAGCCCCATGTGAAATAATTTCCAGTGCCAAGAAGATAAAATATATATGATAGCAATGGAAGAGATTTTAAAAAATGCATAAATAATTTAAAATCATCCTTTCAATCTTTACATATAACATTGAAACTCGTGGGCCTCTTGGGCACATTTAAAAACCTCTTCCAGTAAAGGGCAAAGAACAATCCAACAAACATGAATCCATTTTGATATAAAAGCAAAGGCATGTTATATAGCTCCTATTTAGTAAAAAAATATGATAAAACTTGGCAGGGGGCTTATTAAGAGGGTAGAAAGATGATTCATTCTTCTATGTAGTAGGAATATTTATTTTTGCAGATTTAAGTATTTTAAAACATAGTATTCTCTGAAGTCCAGCTGGTTGTTTTTATTGCTGCATTAAATCATGGAATATAATTATATTTTAACTGAGAAGAAGTTATCCTGCCCTTGCCATGTTACTTGTCTGAATTGCAATACACATGTTTATATATTTTTTCCTGTACAGTTTTGCATCACCCACTCTGGTATAGTGCCTGAGGACTGGAAGAAGGCCAATGTGGTGCCTATCTTCAAGAAGGGGAGGAAAGTGGATCTGGCCAATTACAGGCCCATCAGCCTGACCTCCATTCTGGGGAAGGTCTTAGAAAAGATTATCAAAGAGGCCATTCTTAACAGACTTGCCTATGGCAGCATCCCGAGGGATAGCCAGCACGGGTTTGTTGCAAGTAGGTCTTGATTGACCAATCTTATCTCCTTTTATGACCAGGTGACCTATCACCTGGACAAGGAAGAGGTGATTGATGTCATATATCTTGACTTTAAAAAAGCCTTTGATTTGGTATCCCATGATCACCCCTTGGCAAACATGGCCAACTGTGGCCTTGGCTTCACCACGATCTACTGGTTGGGGAATTGACTCCATGGCAAGACTCAGGGGGTGGTGGTTGATGGAAGTCAATCGTCATGTGATTAGTGGGGTCCCTCAAGCCTCTGTCCTTTGGCCTATATTTTTCAACATCTTCATTAATGGTGTGGACATTGGAGTTGGAAGTGGACTGGCCAAGTTCACTGATGACACCAAACTCAGGGTAAAGCGTCTGCACCTGAGGATAGGAGGTGATCCAGGCTGACCTTGACAGGCTCAGGAAATGGGTGGATGAGAACCTGATGGTGTTTAATACCAAAAAATGCAAGGTTCTCCACCTTGGGAACAGAAACCCGCAGCATGCTTACAGGCTTGGCAGTGCTATGCTGGCTAGCACTACGGATGGAAAGGAGTTGGGGGTCATCATTGACCACAAGATGAACATAAGCCTTCAATGTGATGCTGCAGCCAGTAAAGTGAGCAAAACACTGGGTTGCATCCATAGTTGCTTCTCAAGCAAATCCCGGGATGTCATTCTCCTGTTGTACTCGGACTTGGTGAGGCTGCATCTGGAGTACTGCATCCAATTTTGGGCTCCACAGTTCAGAAAGGATGTGGAGAAGCTTGAGAGCGTGCAGAGGAGAGCCACACACATGATCAGAGGTCAGGATAACAGACCTTATGATGAGAGGCTGTGAGCTATGGGACTCTTCAGCCTGGAAAAACAAAGGCTCAGGGGTGATTTGGTAACCACCTGTAAGTTTTTATCAGGGGTGCTCACCAGGATCTGTTCACCTGAGCACCCCAGGGAATGACAAGGTTGAACAGTCATAAACTCCTTCAGAACTGTTTCGAGCTGGTCATAAGGAAGAAATTCTTTACAGTCCGAGCCCCCAAGGTCTGGAATAGATTGCCACCAGAGGTGGTTCAAGCACCTACTTTGAACACCTTCTAGAGAAATTTGAATGTTTATCTTGCTGGGATCCTATGACCCCTGCTGACTTCCTGCCCCTGGGGCAGGGGGCTGGACTCGATGATCTTCTGAGGTCCCTTCCAGCCCTAATGTCTTTGAAATCTATGAAATCAGGACAGAAAGGGTTAGAGCACAGGAAATCTTTATCTCCTAACGTGGAAATATGCGGAATATCTTTATAATCAAGTAATTTTGCAAGTAGAAGATAAACTTGACAAATGCATAGACCACGTGCCCAAGGAAAAAATAGCCTAGAGGTTATGAATATTCATAACCATCCAAACTGCTGAGGCACAGAGTAGCTGTATGACTTGCCCAGGATAGCCCATTTTTAGATTATATAAGCAGTTACAATGATGAATATAATTATTATTCATATGTTTTATTATTTATATAATTATAATTATCATTGTGAGCCTCATGTTATATTGGGAGTCTGTAGGAAAGGCAATTCTGAGTCTGAATCATATGCTCTATACCAGTTGAAAGAGACATGAAGTACAGTTCACAATGTGTGCATTTGCTTTTCCTGAGAAGTATATGCAGGGTCCTTATGGAAGAGGACCATTCCCCGTTCCCATTACAGCACAAGCAAGACAGTTATTGGATGCGTGTGTATGAATATCTATGATAACATGAAATGATATGATCTAATATGATCATTTATGATTACACTGTTAATATACACCATTCCTAAGCAGTTGTGACTTTATTTCATACATATGGTAACATTGCTATCAGGAGTAATTTTTTTCAATGATAAAATACTTGGGTACACAAGCACGAGTCCTTCTAACTCTCTTCTTAAAGATGTTCCACTTTGTACAACATACTTAACTAGTCTTTGTACCATAGAGAGACAGCCATACAGTCCTCAGCCAGATTTTGGCCATATTATGCTGAATATGGTGTGTGGGTGTGGGGGTGTGGGTGGGTGTTCAGCACTTTCTAAAAATCAGATGCCTTTATTGTAAGTTGGGTCTCCTAAAATAGTGAGTCCTGATATTAAATGTAATCTTGACAATCATAGCTCAGATAACCAGACATCGAAAATTCTGTCTTCAGATGTAAGTAATTAGCCTCTCTTTAAAATATATATATATATTAGCACAGATTATTGGCATTAAATAGGTGTGTGTCTCTGTGTTAGAACTATTAATTTTGTATATTTTCCATTCCCCATCCCCATTACAGTACTAGCAAGACAATAATTGGATGCTAGTGTGTGAATGTCTATTAAAACATGAAATGATATGATCTACTATGATCATTTATGATTACACTATTGATATAAACCATTACTAAGCAGTTGTGATTTTATTTCATATGCAAGGTAACATTGGTATAAGGCATAATTTTTTTTCAGTGATAAAATACTTGGGTACACAAGCATGAGTCCTTCTTACTCTCTCCTTAAAGCTGTACCACATTGTTTCATAGTTTCATAGTAGGTAGGGATGGAAGGGACCTGAGCAGATCATCAAGTCCAACCCCCTGCCCTGGGCAGGAAAGAATGCTGGGGTCAAATGACCCCGGCAAGGTGATTATCAAGCCTCCTTTTGAAGACCCCCAGGGTAGGAGCAAGCACCACTTCCTTGGGAAGTTGGTTCCAGATCTTAGCCACCCTGACTGTGAAATAGTGCCTCCTGATATCTAGCCTGAATCTACTCTCCGTCAACTTATGGCTGTTATTCCTCATTACTCCCGGTAGTGCTCGGGGGAACAGGGACTCTCCCATAGCCTGCTGGTCCCCCTTGGCCAGTTTGTAGATGGCCACCAGATCCCCTCTCAGCCTTCTCTTGTGGAGGCTGAACAGGTTCAGGTCCCATAGCCTCCACTCGTAGGGCCTGCCTTGCTGCCCCCTGATCATGCAAGTGGCCCTCCTCTGGACCCTCTCAATGCTGTCCACATCCCTTCTGAAGTGCAGTGCCCAGAATTGGACACAGTACTGCAACTGCGGCCTGACCAGTGTCACATAGAGGGGAAGGATCACCTCCTTGGACCTGCTCATGAAACATCTTTGGATGCATGACAAGGTGCGGTTAGCCTTCCTGACTGCGCCCCACATTGGCAGCCCATGTTCATTTTGGAATCAATAATGACACCAAGATCCTTTTCTGCCTCTGTGCTAACTAGAAGGGAGTTCCCCAGCCTGTAGGTATGTTGCTGGTTCTTCCTCCCCAGGTGCAGTACCTTGCACTTGTCAGTGTTGAAACCCATCCTGTTCTCATCTGCCCACCCGTGTAACCTGTCTAGATCTAGTTGCAGCCTGTCCTTCTCCTTCAGTGTGCCCACTTCTCCCCACATCTTAGTGTTATCAGTGAATTTGAACAAGGTGCTTTCCACCCCCTCGTCCAAGTCGCTGATGAAGATGTTAAACAGTCCGAGGACTGAGTTCTGGGTGACCCCACTGCCCACATCCCTCCAGGTCAAAAAAGATTCATCCACCACCACTCTCTGGGTGTGGCCCTCCAACCAATTTGTGACCCATCTGACTGCATAGGCATTGATGCCACAGTCACTTAATTTCTTAATGAGAATGGGGTGAGAGACAGTGTCGAAGGCCTTCCTGAAGTCCAGAAAGACTACGTCCACCGTGACACCTGTGCCCAAGGATTTTGTGACCTGGTTGTAGAAGGCCACCAGGTTGGTCTGACATGAAGTGCCTCAAATGAACCCATGTTTGTGGATGCTTTTGGTGAGCTATGAGGACTTTTGAGCATGATCTCTCCTGCTGGTCCCTCACAGATGTGCTCCTGGATAGGTTTCTCAAAGAGCTTCCCCAGGACCAAGGTAAGACTAATGGGCCTGTAGTTTCCTGTGTCCTCCTTCCTTCCTTTTTTGAAAATGGGGACTACATTGGCCCTTTTCCAGTCCTCTGGCACCTCATCAGAACACCAGGAGTGCTCGTAAAGCTGTGCCAGGGGTCCCGCAATGATGTGCTAATTCCCTCAGCACTCTGGGGTGGAGATCATCAGGACCTGCTGACTTGAACATGTCTAGACCCACCAGAAGCTCCCTGACTAGGTCCTCACTGACCCTGGACCTGGCACTGCCTCCCCTGGGTCCATCGGGGATCCCAGTGGGGGGGATGCCTCTGTCCCTGGTCAAAAAGATGGAGGCAGAGAAATTGTTAAAGAGGTTAGCTTTGACATCTGGTGTGCCCACCAGATTTCCTAGTGTATCTTGCAGAGGCCCTACATTACCCGGTACCTTCTTTTTACCCCCTATGTGTTTAAAAAAGGACTTCTTGCTATTCTTGATTTGGGTCACTAGTCCCAGTTCCATCTCCACCTTAACCTTCCTAACAGCCCCCCTACAATCTTGGGCAATGGAGGTATAATCCTCCTTGGTGATGGCCCCTCCCTTCCATTGGGTCTACGTCTCCTTTTTAGCTTTGAGATATTCACAGATGCTTTTGGTGAGCCATGGGGGCTTTTGGAGCCACTCCTGCCCGCTTTGATCCATGTGGGGATTGTTACCCTTTGGGCTTGGAGGATCGTTTCCTTAAGGAACGACCACTCTTCCTGGACTCCCAACTCCCCTCCCCTCCGTGACCTCAGTGCCTTCCCGATTAGTCTCCTTACCGCATTGAAATCTGCCCTCCTGAAGTCTAGGGCTGTTGCCTTGCTGCAGGCCTTTGACACCCTGCGCTGGATAGTGAATTCCAGTAGGCGATGATCTCTATTGCCCAGGTGGTTGAGAACCCACAGTCCACTTACCAGGTTGTTGCCCATGGCCAGGACCAGGTCCAACAAGGCATTTCCCTTGTTGGGACTGTGCACCTCCTTGGTTAGATGGGGGTCCTGTAACACGGCTAGGAACCTACATGAGTGGTCAGACCTGGCTGACTGCTCTTCCCAGCAGATGTCCAGATAGTTTAGGTCACCCATGATGACCACATCCCTTGACTTAACTGCCTCCGCAAGCTGACCTGAGAATTCCCGGTCCAGCTCTTCCCCCTGGTTGGGTGGCCTGTAGTAAACCCCTACCGTTAAGTCCCTTAACAACATGCTTAACTAGTCTTTGGACCATAGAGAGAAAGGATGATGCTTTTGCCCTGTTCTACTGATTATTTGCTTATCCGAAGTGGAACAGATTGAAAAAAAGAGAATAACATGACTTTACCTCAAAGCACTTTGTAGCACAGTAATTGGAGTATGTTCCTGAAAAGTAGGAGTTCTGTGTTCAAATACCTGCTCCTGGTCAGTAGGTATTCACATCCCATTGGGATATTTGATATAAGAAAGGGATTGCATTTTTTTCTGAGAACAGACACAGATTCTGTGGCCAAATCTGAAAGATAGTTAGTGACTGGAAATCCAGGCAGAATTGGGAATCTATATCTCCCTAATCCTGGAGGCACCTAATCCTCCTTGAATTAGGTTTGAAAGGCTCAATTCCTTTCTTCAGCATTGTACTAGTTTCTTTGAATACCATCCTTTATAAAAATAAGATTGAAATGGGTCTGAAGATTCACTTAGTTCAAACCTCTGCACAAAATACACTCATCTCATGCAAATTCTTATATAGTCTCTTCCGTTAAAGGAAACAATTAATGAAAACGCCAAACTCTCTCAGTGTTTTGCATAGGGGAACTTTTTCATATAAGACAGAGACATGAATTCCACTAGATAGCAGAACATCTAATCTTTAGGCACTGCAACATCTAAGTCCCCTTATGAATCTATCCTTAAATACTCAAGGACAAACTTTAAAAACACAAAGCAAGCTGTAGTTTAAAGCTACACAAAGCAGAAGAAAAATAAAAAAATACTCAATTTTTTTCTAGGAAACTTCCACACTTTTTAATACTAAATTTGAAAATACTTGAGAAATACTTAGACTACAAAATAACAATAATTTAAAAATAGGGCTTGATGGTCTTAGCTATGTTTGAATTTAGTGTTTTACAATTAAGTTTGAGTTTTATTCAAAGTTTTGGAACTTATGCATTTAAGGACAAATTACGTTATCCTTTTTGTATTGTTGAACACTTAAGCAAATAGTGATCTTGTTATTAAAGCTAATGGTGATCACTTTGGCTAAGTGTAGACATTTGTGGGGGGACATTCTATCACAATAAGAATGGCCACCCAATATAATTTAGTTCACCCAGGTGTGGAGCTTAAACTTAGACCCAGTCGCAGTGATCAGAAATAAATTTAAACTGGTAACAGTACAGAAGTTTTGTGCATAGACCGGTCTAAAAATGGTGGAACCCAGTCTAAGATAGATGTGGATCAATGTACACCCAAACTTAATTGATTTTGGTTAGATTGGTCAATTGAACTTGAGTACAGTTACCTGTGCAGCCCCAGGACTGGGAAAGCCCAGCCACTGGCCCACATCCCAGGGCAGAACTCTTCCCCCAACACCAGGCTACTTTTAGCCCTCTGATACCTTGCCCCACCCATGTGGACCAGCCAGCCAAAAACAGAAGAAGAATTGTGGAACTGCCAAAGCACCTAGGCTTTGGAAATGATCTCATATTATGAAAAAAAAAAAGAAAAGAAAAAAGATGAGTGTATATGATATCTTCGGTAGAAGATTAAAAAAACAACACCAGTTGTAAAACACTAATTTTCTTTCTTGAACAAACTCCCAATCTCAATGATGAAGAATACTCAATCAAACTGAACATAAGTATCAGTCAAAACCAATAGGTGTCCAAAACTAGACATGAGTAATTCTTAGACTTCTGAGGATGTCATTTGACATAAGTCACTCAGTTGGGTAACCACTGCCAAACTTCTTCAATGAAGTAAAATTAAATATGCTGGAGCAGGGATAATAATGGGAATGTATAACTGTACACCTGCCTACTGTGTTTTTCTTTCTATATTGGGGTCTGTGTTTTGTTATCACATAAAGGAAAATAGAGTAATTTGTATATCATATATTTTCTCCAAAATACTTAACAAAGGTAAATGAATGACACATTTCATGGAAGGAGGTGTTTTTCTGCAAAGAATTCTGATCCACAGTCACAATCCTGAGAGGCAGAATCTTCAGCCCCAACTTTAAGCAGCTCACGCACAGTAGAACTGGGCATATGGCTATGTAGCTTGTGAAAAGTAATATGCATTTAGCTTGTCTCATTTATCAGTTCACTGGAGACAGCAAGCATGAATCTCTGACCAGTAGTACTGGGAAGACAGAAATTTATGGACGTGCTAAACACCCTGCTGAAGAGCACGTGACACTGAAGAACTGGGCATTTTACACATGTTCCGGTGTGTGGGAGAGGCATTTTAATTAGAGTGACTCCAAGGAGCCGCTCTAATTGAAAAGCCCATGGCATCTCGTGTATTCAGCATCCCACACTTCAACATGGTGTTGGGGGCGCTTTAACTAAAGCTCATCAAAGTGCCCGTGCTGCCATTTTGAAACATGGGGACACTGAATACATGTGACACCATATGACATGTGACACCAAGGCTTCAATTAAATTGAAGACAGCAGACTAAATTTAATTAGAGTGAATTAATCATAGGCAGTGGAAGTCTGGGGCTAATGGGGCTTAGCTCCTCCCCACCCCATGCAGGCTCCAGGCAACAGCAGGTTGGGGGAGGGGTGCACAGAGACACAGACATGCAGCCACAGCTTGCAGCCCAGCAGCATGTAGAGCACTGCCCATCACAGCAGGTAAGTCTGTCATGGGGAAGAGGCATGGGGGGCAGCTTAAGGGAGGAAATGAGGCAGGGGCAGGGGCTGGGGTGAATGGGGCCCTGTGGCCAGGGCAGGTCATGGGATACTTGGAGCCCAGGTGACTCATCTAGGGACATGCCCACCACTGCACACACCTTGTCACAGTGCCCCCTGGATCTGTGTGCAAGGCAGAGGTAGGCTGCAAAATAAGATTGTCAAGGATGGGCATAGATTGACTATTCAGCCAGATTATCTGAGTGATCTAGCTAAAGATCAGTACAGATGGCAGTCAGTCTTCAGTGAAGCTATGTCCTTTGGGGATTTGCCTTCATGATTATACTAGGGTAACTGTCCTCTGTATCAAAGGGGGGGGGGGGGGAATCACAACTATAATCATAATAGTTGTGCACATACTGTGCATAGACTTATTTAGAAGACTGGCTTTTAATAAGAATTATGCTCCTAAACCCAAGATCCTCAAAGGAAGTTCAGCATCTCCCCTAATACATTTACTGGTCCTGGCTCAAGTCTCTTTTGGACATGACATGCAGTTCCAAAGCAATTTTAAACAGTGCCCAGTGTTAGATGGATAACACAAGCAGAAGCGGGGTGGGGGGATGCAAGATAACCAGTAGAACAATTCTTATTTGCTTTGTAAATAGCATTGTTTGCACGTCCTGCACCCAGGTATTGTGGGGAGATTTGTAGATGTTATGCTAGAGATAGACTTTTGATTTGGAGAGACATCTGTCACTGTCCAGAATATGGTACATTTAATCAAAAACTGAAGTAATATGTTAAATGCTATATATTAGTCTAAACTTGATGATAGTTATGTTCCTATTAAAACATGTAGAACACTTTCAAAATAAGGCCTATGGATTCTATTGGCATGTTTTCCCTGCTCCCCTTTGGTTAAGACAGATAGACAGACAGGAAGGAAGGAAGGAAGGAAAAGAATATTTGTGGAGTGCATAAAACAGAAAAAGAGGGTTGTGGTAAATTTCATACCTACAGGATAGCAATGTCAAATTTTATTTGTATATAAGTCTAGATTATCTTGGCGTGGAGAAAGGTATAAGTGATAATGACAAGGAGTGAAAGGAAGCCCTTCTTCCTCAGCATAATAGAAAAGGGAGAGAAATCAATCTTCACAAACATTTTATGCTTCTCTGCCTCCTAGAAATGTTCTTGTTCCTAATAAATAAATTATAAATAAAACCCTAATGTGATCCGAGTATCTTTACACGTAAATGGATACATTTTGAATTGTTTAATTGTTCCCTAACGCCACGTACAGACGTTCAGAAAGCCCAAAGAGGAATCAATCTAAGTTGTGTGGTTTTCTGTAAGGGGCCTAGTTTAGACTGGAGTGAACAGAACACACATTTGCCTTTGGCAGAGGTAGTCATGCAGGCTGCCTGTTCTGGCCAAGGCCTACAAGTTGGGAACACTCCTGCATGCCTCCGAGCATGCCCTGTGGCCTGACTGGCTGCAGAACATGGGCAAGCATGCCCCCAGCCCCCTGCCATATCACTATGGACCCTTCCCCATGCCCACACCTATGCTTCCAGAAAAGCCTCAAAACGTGTGCCCTCCATTGTGAATTGCAAGTGCTTCCATGTCCTTCCTGTCCACACCCTGCCATGGTGTCCTCTCATCTGTGCCTAAGCACAGAGACCCAGGATCTGTGGCATTTCTTACTTGTTGCCCTGTGAAACTCTCACCAGAGGCAGTGGGACATCATGTGCACCCATCTGTATCTGATGGGGCAGCTGGTCACTATGGGGCATGGCTTCATGCCCCCGATCCAGTAGCTGGATGTTCCATGTGGGTCCACCTGCCATACCCTGCATCCATCAAGCGTCCTGGGTTAGGTCACTGACATTCATGTGGCTGAGAAGGATGAGGCCACCCAGGATGCCATAGATACCTGGGAGCTCTGGCACTACCACCAGACCATTGAGCACAGGTTCTGGGCCTGCATCATGAGCAGTGACTGGTGGAAACAGATCATCCTAGACACCCAGGATGATGAAAAGTGGGTCCAGACCTTCCGCATGCCCCAGGCCACTTTCATGGACATTTTCACATGCTGACCTCCCACATCGCATGTGAGGATATCAGCATATGGACACCTTTCACTCCAGAGAGTGGGTGGCCATTTCCACCATGAAGCTGGCAATGGCCACCCACTTAGCAGTCTCCACTATATCACCGACCAGTTCAATGTGGGCAAGCCCATGGCTGGAAAAGTCATCTGGGAGGTGTGCCTGGCCCTCCAGAGTGTGCTGGTCAACTGCTTCATTAACCCACAGGAGGTGGTCACTGGCTTCTGCTGCATGGGCTTCCCCAACTACATGGGGGCCATGGATGGCACCTGTAACCCCATCTTCTAGCCATTCAGAGGCACCCATGCATTCAGCAACCACAAGAGCTACTTCTCCATTGTCCTGCAGGGTGTTGTTCACCACCAAGGCCACTTCATCCACATCTTCACTGGCTGGGCAGGCAGCACCTATAATGTATTCATCTTCTGCAACTCCCTGCTTCCTGAGATGATGGAGAATGAGACCTATGCTCCCAGGGTCCCTGATTTAATCATGGGTGCTGTCATTATCCCTCCCCTCATCATTGGAGACCCAGGCTATCCCATCCTGTCCTGGCTTGGCATAGAACAGCTGAATTTTACTGGAAGAGTCACTTCAACTACTGCCTGAACAGGTGACACATAACATGGCACCTTCAGCTGTCTCCAGGTGCACTGATGGGCTATCAGCGTGCACTTTGAGGTGGACAAGAACCTGCCATGACTCATTGTTGCTGCATGTGTCCTCTACAACATCTGAGAGACTGCGGGGAGATCTTTTTGAAGCCTGGACAGAGGAGGCAAAGAGAGTAGACTGGATATGGCAGGTCTTGCATACACAGAATGAACCCCCCGCTGATATTGGGATCACTAGGCCCCATGCAGTGGCAGACAGTCTTGATCCATGGAACCCCGGCCAGCTGCCTCATCCTTGAGGATCAAGAGCCTTCTCCAGATAAGTAGAGCTGGAGGTCATTGATGCACACACCCTGGCATGGGGCCATGGATCTTCTGGCCTAGGCTCCTCTGGCTCTGCATCCTGGTCAATGTTACCCAAAGCCCAGGCTACCTGGACAGCACTCCCCTTCCTCTCCCTCCTCCCCTCACCCCCCAATTTCCCTCCGCGGGCATACATTGAGATGCAGGGGGAATGTGGCATGATGAGCTGACACCCATGGATGGGTTTGTGATCACCACCATTATTGATGTGATGCTGAACTCATGACCTGACCCTAGAAGAAGTTTCTCAGACCCCAGCTACCTAAAAAGAGTCCACACTACCATTCGCTTTCTAGCATCGTTCTTCTATTTTTAACACTCCAGGATGGTGTAGGGGTGGGAGTGGCTTTGATTTCAGGAGCTGGGGTCATTGGGGGGCGTGCATCTAGGACTAGGATGGGACCACAATTGTAGGAGGTGGGGGCAGAGGTTGCCTTGAGGGGTTGTTACAATGACAGCCTACCCATGGACTTTCCCCAGGGACTGGATCAGAGGGGAGGGGGGAAGTGGGGAAAGCCTCTCCAGGTGCACAACTTGGGAGTCATCTTGGCAGTGGGACATCTGATATAACAGTTCCCATGTGGGACTCATGCCATCACATCTGTGCCTTTCTTGGACTGGGAGGGAGGGAGGGAGGGAGGGAGGGAGGGAGGGAGAGGCTGTTTGGCAAGGGTGATTTTTTTTCATTCCTGCTGTACTGCAGCTTCAGTGGTTCTTAGATAGCTGTGTGTTATCTCCTGTCCCTGATCTCAGTGTCCTCCCTGCCATTATGGCCCATGGCTCTGCCAACCAGGGCAGGTCACTGAGCACCAACATTTGTACCTGTTTTGTACACTTTGTCTGCAGAGCTCATTAAATTCTTTTAGTGCCTTTCCATGAGTGCAAGGAGGAGGTGGGGGAGAGCAGGGAGGGTTCAGCACCAGTGCTCTGGCCACCTGGAAGGATGCTCTGCTTCTTCTGTTAGAAACATGGGTCCATAAAAAATAGGGTTGGAAGAGACCTCAGGAGGTCATCTAATCTAACCCCCTGCTGGGCATGTGGGAGTCTGGGGGGGGGGCTGTATTCCAGCATGGGGTCATGGGGGTCTCTGGCTGAGGGTGCAGGAGCTAGGGCTAGGGTCTGAGGAGCTGTGCCTGAGTTTGGAGGCATGGGGGTCCCTGACTGGGTGTGTGAGGGTCAGGTTCCATGGGGCTGTTTCCAAGCATGGGGGTTCTCCTATGTTAAATGTCAGGTCTGTGTATACATCATAGGATGCTTTGTGATGGGGTGCAGGGGCATAGCCTGGGGTCTCAGGCACCCAAGTCCCAAGGCTCTTGGGAAAATAGATACCTCCCTTCATTAAACTGCTTCCCCAGTGGGGCTGGGGAGAGGGGTAGTGCAAGATCAGCTCTGGGAGAGCTCAGGGGCAGGGCCTACTGGGTGCTCAGCCAGAGCAGCTGAGAGCAGGCTGAGTGCAAATGCACCTCCCTGCAAGGGAGGGGTTGCAGGGGTCACAAAGGAGGCTAGGATGCTGGAGGACAGCACTCTAACTTGAGTCAATAGGGAACAGGTACAGAAGTTCAGTGCACCAGTTTAACCTAGATCAATCTGATTTGAGTGTTCCTCAAACTAGGTCTATCTTAGACCACTTGTACCATTTTTAGACTGGTCTACGTGCACTGATCCTTTGTACAATTACACTTTAGATCTATTCCTAATCACTTAGACAAGCCTAAGTGTCATGGCTTTACATGGCCTAAATGAAAGCAAGAATCAAGTGAATTTGACAAAGAATTATAGAGTATCAGTGATAAATTATGATGGTTGAAAGTGTCTATTACTCACATTGCAGTTCTGCTGTTAAATTAATAAATTCAGAAAACATCTTTGAAATTGTTCTTACAGTTTTTCTTGTTCATATAAATCTTTTTTTACTGACTTCCACAAGATTTATATTTGACATCAAATATTTCTCAATGAAGGCAAAAATTAATAAAAAGGAAAACACCAGCATTGTTTAATGCTGAGAAAAATCCAGCTCAAACTATGAAAAGGGAAAAAAATCCAACTTGCCTTGTACCTGCTGACAACTACAAATGATAGGTTAATAACCAAGTAGTATGAAATTACCACATGCTATCATACTCAGCTCTAAAAAAAATGTCCTTTAATTTTACCTAAAATGTTTAGGCTGAAATTAAAAGTATTCCATGTCTTTATACATCAATGACTGTCAATCATCTGTCATTTCTGTTGTCATCACCAAATTCTCCTGGAAAAATCTTTAATAATATATTATTCAAATTATATAATTTGATGCAGTGCTTTTAACAATCTATTACTTTTTTCCCCTAATAAGTGGGATATCATAATTCAGATAATACTTTTAGTTGAAGAAAAGATGTTAGGAAAGTACAACTGAACTAAAATAATTTGGCTTTAAAAAAAAAAATTAACAAGCAGAAACTGATTTTTTTTTCTGGCCAGCTCCTACCACTGTTGTGGAAAACAGTTGGAATTAAAATTATTTTTGTAGAGTAAAGCCCTGTGCATTTGACAAAAGGCCCATTCAGAATTAGATACTTATTTTACTGTTGGTAACTTGAACATGATAATATAAGTAAATGCTACACAAAGGGGCTTAGTTTTATCCTCACTTTTATTCCATGAAATCAATGAGACTACCTGAGCTCAGTAAATCAGTGTAATGTTTGGTCAGAAGCCTTTAAAGAGACTTTCCTAAACATTTTGATGACAAACTATTTTTGTTTTGAAATTGTACAGCTATTTTGGGGCTGATTCATTTCCTGATGGTCATAAAAAATACTCTCAGCAGTACAGTATCTCTCCTCATATATATATATTCTTGTTAGCATACTGTGGGTGTAAGAATTAGAGGTAAAAAACCAAAACTTGATTAGTCTTTTGATAGATTTCACAGAGGCCACTAACAGATGTTAAAAGGAAGTCATAATGGGATGCAATGCATGATCCAACAACAGTGTTTCCTGCCATGCCACACATGCATGGGAGGAGGTGTGATTGTTGGATCAAACATCAGATTCCATCACACCATGATTATGGGCTCCTCCTGCAGTGTCAGTCTTCACCTCCCATGGCTGGGAGCCCTCTCAGTTGATTGGAGCTCCCAGCCCTAGGGGCGCACCATGCACTCCCATGGTGTGCCCCTATGGCTGAAAGCTCTGATCAGCTGATGAAGCTCCCTGCTGTGGAAGTTCAGGGTGCCCCGCCATGGCTGGAAGGTCTGATCACCAATGGGGTTCCAGCCATGGAGAGAACAGAAGTTGGTGGGCGGGGAGGGGAAGTGACTAGCAGAGACTTCAGGCATGGGGCAGAGGTGACAGCGGGGCAGGCACAAGCAGAGGGCAAACTGCTTGACCTCCCCACACCACCTGTCTCTCCACTGTCTGCCCTCCAATAATTGGATTCTATACATGGAAAATTATAACAAATGTATACATTTTCCATGTATATAATCTAATTATTGGGGATCATCTTAAATTCAGGTTATCTTAGATTTGAGTAAATACAGACTCTTCATGCTTTCTCCACTCTGTCCCTTAGTGAAGAAACATACTGTATCAACTGGCATGGATGATTCATCTTCCACCTTCTTATCTTGCAAATACCTCCTCAAGACCCACTTTTGCATTTCAACTTATAAGGGATCAATCAGCTAATAATTGCCTAGAATGAATAAAGCTGATTTTACTTATTTTTTATGTAAGCGTTATCTGTTTTGATCTTTTGCAGAATAAATTATATACTGTGGGACATAAAAATATCTGTATTTAAAATAGCAGGACCAAAGTGCTTGCTTGAGGCCCCTAGTTGTTACCAAAATACAAATAAATAGTGACAATAAAATAATGATCTTCTCAGTTAGAACCTGGTGATCCCTCTTGTGATTGGAAGTTATTTATTTTTTGGTGGTTCAATAAAGTTTACAAAAAGCGAATTACCCATAAAAGTTCATCATCTTTGTTCTCAGAACAAGAAAATCATTTCTGCCAAATCTGTGTAAATGGAGAGGAAAATGGCTCTGTGCCAAAATAGTGACAGACAGCTTGCAAACAGATGGGAGAGAATTGCTGTTCATGGAATTTTGCCCTAGAAAGAAAAGGTGGGGAAACTGGAGAGTGAAAATGCTCTCAAGTGAGTGATACTTTGCTGATATCATATCTAAATAGTTTGTCCTGTGCAGTCAGGAATTTATAATTATTTTTTAAAAATTTATAAATGACAGTATTGCCAAATAGCCAAGAAGTAACTGATACAGGCATGTAGCTGTCTTATAATTTCTTAGAAGAGGTTGGGCAGCCACTGGCTGGGCATGATATAGGCATAGCTAAGCCTATGATCAACTAAAGGTATTTCCCATGCTTCTGGGCTTTTCTGGTTGCCATCCCCCTACCTCCCCCTTTTTTACTATGTGTCAGGGTGTTAAGCCTTCCTCAGAAGCATTGGGTGTTGGCTGTATCCAAGGCTGGGGATTTTGACTGGGGTATGCCAAAGCCCCTGCTAGGACCACAGGCAGCAGTTATTGGCTACAAGATCTTGCCTCTCCACTCAGAGTGAGACTGATCACCCTGTTTGGGGTCAGGAAATAATTTTTCCCTAGGGTCAGTTTGGTATGGATTATGGGAGTTTTTGTCTTCCTTTGTAACTGGGGGAGTGGCCCTCTACCTGGGATCTCGTGAGCATAGATTAACAGCCTTTTAAAGAAACAGAACCCTGGCTGTTGTGGTTCCCCCCCCCCCCCCCCTTTTACCTATGACAGCTTAGGGTGTTATGTCTTGTGTCAGGGCAGATGGTAGTTTTATGAAGAGTTTAGATTATGGATTGTATAGGATGGTTTAGATAGGGATGTTACTGCCTCAGGCATGGGGTTGAACTCGATGACCTGTGGAAGTCCTTTCTAGATATGATTTCTTGAGGACTGTGATTTGAACACCACTTTACTTTGGGTGCTGAAAGGTCATGTAAACATTTCTAATATATTTTTGTTGTTCTAAAAATCTAATTGAAAAGATGGCACCCCAGAATCTGGATAATGGCAGGTTTTATATTAAAAAAATATGTTAGTAAACAAATCACTTTCCTCTCTATTTTACTTTCACTTGCAGCTGAAAATATTTTAAAGAATGAAAATTACACTTTGGAGTCAGAAAACATACAGTGTCTTTTTTTTTCTTTACAGCAGTATCATGTAATATTATATTGAAGATTGTGGCATTGTCATGCCTAAAACTAGGTGGTAAAATATAGTTTAAGAGATGATTGTACCAAATACTGTATTTGGATGTGAATATGGGCAGATAGAGGCTGTGGGTGTGGGAGCAGAAACTGGTGCTGCAGGGGTGGCTCTATCCCAGCTCTCAGCTTTCTTCCCATCTCCATTCCCTCCCTCCCCCCAGTCCAGGATGGGCAGCTAATACTGCAGGAGCAGGACCACCCCAAACCCTGAGTTTCTCCCCACTGTGCTGCCACTTGCCTCAAGGAACAAAGTAAGTTGGCCCTGCAATAACTCCTTACCCAAGCAAGCTTCAGCTTCATTGCCCTTACGCTGGACTCCACAGTAAAGGAATATCTGGCAGTCCTAGGTGGCCTCCCCTTTCAGCAGTGAAAGAAATTAAAGGTTCTTTTTTCTACAGAAGGGGCTATCCTGGAATATCATTTGGCCAAAAATCACTTTTTCTGGATGCAATCAGTATGGACACAAAACAGCAAAAGGATTTATCACTTAGTAGAAAAGGATTATACAAGCAAAACTGACCATAGATTTGGACACAAAAACAAAGCAAGTAAAGTTTCTTAACTCTTATCTAGCTATACCCTAGCTATCCTGAAAGCACCAGTATATCCAGAATTCAGCCTGCCTGATGATTCTGTCAGCACTGGCTGCTGGGTTCATTGAAAATACAAAGCCTGAGATACAAAAGACAAAGCATAATTCCCTAAGTCATTTCCAACCAGCCCACCCCCCACCCCCATTCTCACGAGTCACTAGAATTGTTCAGGAA
Organism: Alligator mississippiensis; assembly: GCF_030867095.1. Lineage (NCBI taxonomy): Eukaryota > Metazoa > Chordata > Crocodylia > Alligatoridae > Alligator > Alligator mississippiensis. Next base: position 200,938,941 of record NC_081827.1, on the reverse strand, counting down.
GTTCTCATCTCCTTGAGACACCTGCAGCCACTCTGGCTAAAGGGCCATTTTTTTCTCAGTTGTCTCTACTGTGGAAAGACCCCACTGCAGGCAGACAATACTGTGGGGTACCCAACATGATAATATCTCTTTCTTCCCATGTCTGAGAATGGAAGTTGTCTTTAAGTAGGCAAGCCTTTGTTGTTTGGCCTAAACCATGTCCAAAATTATGATGATATACATAGGTAGCATAATATATTTTATAAAGCAACAAGAACCTTACGACACACAACACTTAAGATGCAGTTAATGGTGTAATAAAACAAGGAATAAACCACGAAGTTATTACTCAAAAAATGTGTAATAACTTTGTGGCTGGTTTCCATCACACCATTAATTGAATATGTGGCCAGGCTGGGGCTCCCAACTGTGGGGTGTGCCTCTGAGGCTGGCAGCCATCAGCTGATGGGGCTCCCAGCTATGGGGGCACACATGCCCCTACAAGACTGGGAGTCCAGATCAGCTGGGGATTCCCATTTATGAGAGTATGTAGGGTACCCCCAATGCTGGAAGCCCTGTCAGCTGAGGGGGTTTCCAGTTGCAGAAGCTTGCTACTTGCCAGTGAAGGGGGAGTCTGGGATCATGATCTTGGGCTCTTCCTGCATTGGCAATAAGGTGTGATGGGATCTGATGCTTAATCCCACAATCATAGATTCATAGATTGTAAGGCCAGAAGGGACTTTGGAAGATCATCGGGCCCAGCCCCCTGCATAAAGCAGGAAAGATAACTGGGGGTCAGGTGACCCCAGCAAGGTGACTGTCTAGTCTCCTTTTGAAGATTTTCAGGGTAGGTGATTGCACCACCTCTGGAGGGAGCTTATTCCACAGTCTGGACACTCTGACTGTGAAGAATTTTTTCCTAATGTTGAGCCTGAACTGATCTTCCAGGAGTTTGTGGCCATTACTCCTGGTTTTCCCCTTGGGTGCCCCGGCAAACAGTTGTTTACTGAGCCCTTGATGTACTCCCCTAGTGTAGAGGTAAGTTGCTACTGGGTCCCCTCTCAGCCTTCTTTTCCTCAGGCTGAAGAGTCCCAGATCCCTCAGCCTTTCCTCATATGGCTTGCCGTTTAAGACTCTGATCATATGAGTGGCTATTCTTTGGACTCGCTCAAGTTTGTCAATGTCCTTGTTAAAGTGTGGTGCCCAGAACTTGACACAGTACTCCAGCTGCAGTCTCACCAGTGCTGAGTAGAGCAGAAGAATCACCTCCTTGGCTTTGCTGGAGGTGTATTGATTGATGCATGCCAGAGTATTATTTGCCCTACTGGCTACAGCATTGCACTGCCAGCTCGTATTCATACTGTGGTCTATTATTAGCCCCAGGCCCCTTTCATTTGTGGTGGTAGCGAGTTTGGTGCCGCCAAGCCTGTAGGTGTGTTGGGGGTTGCTTGTCCTGAGTTGGAGCACTTTACATTTCTCAGTGTTGAAATTCATCAGGTTCTGATTCACCCAACTTACTAGTTTGTCTAGGTCCTCCTGTAACTGTAGCCTATCTTCAAGTGTGACAACACTTCCCCATAACTTGGTGTCATCTGTGAACTTGGCCAGTGAGCTCTTCGCCCCCACATCCAAATTGTTAATAAAGATGTTGAAAAGTACTGGACCGAGCACTGACCCCTGCGGGACACCACTGCCCACTCCTCACCAGGATGACACAGTTCTGTTCACTACAACTCTCTGGGTCCTATCCTGCAGTCAGTTTCACACCCACCTGACTGTCTCAGAGTTAAGCCTACAATCCTCCAATTTTCTCATGAGGACATCATGGGATACTAGATCAAAGGCCTTTTGGAAGTCTAGGTATACAATGTCAACCTGCTGTCTCGTGTCCAGGTGGTGAGTTACCTTGTCATAGAAGGAGATGAGGTAGGTTGGTAAGGCAAGACCCGATTGCAATGAAGCCATTCTGGATGTCATTCAGAATCTTACCTTGTGCATGCTTATTGCAGATAGACTCCTTGATGAAGTTTTCTAGAATTTTCCCTAGGATGAAAGTTAGCCTGATTGGCCTATATTTACCTGGGTCCTCCCTCCTGCCCTTCTTGTGGATGGGCACAACAGTGGCCCTCTTCCAGTCCTCAGGGACTTCCCCAGAGCGCCACAAGTCATGGAAGAGTTTTGCCAGGGGTGCCGCAATGACTTTGGCCAGCTCCTTCAGCACTCTCGGATGAAGATCATCTGGTCCTGCTGACTTGTATACATCTAATTTTATTAAATGATCATATACCAATTCTGCAACAATAGTAGGAAAGTGATTATTTCTACTGTGCTCATCCTGTACTCTACCTGGCATGCTTTTCCCCTTGGTCCGGTGAAAGACCAAGGTGAAGTAGTCATTCAGGAGTTCAGTTTTCTTCTGGGTGCCAGTAACCAGCTCGCCTGAGTTGTTGAGCAATGGCCCCATACTCCCATTTGTTTTCCTCCTGTTCCTAAAGAAGGACTTTTTGTTGACCTTGATTCTCATTGCTAGTCTAAATTCAGTCACCACTTTAGACTGTCTTGTCTGTTCCCTGAAAATTCAGGCCACCGTGGAATAGTCCCCAACCTTTCATTGTTTATAAGCCTCTTTCTTCTTTCTGAGGAGGACCGTGATTTCTCCGTTTAGCCAAGAGGTCAGAAAGGATCGCAACCATTCCAACTTGGCTGAGTGTTCCTTCCAGGAGATGCCTGGATAATTAAACATTCTCCAACCATTTGGGTTGGTCTAATAAAAGATATCAAATTCACCCAAGGAACCTTGTCTGCCATGACGACCATGTCATGTGAATGTGCAGCCTCAGTCAGTTCTTGGGTAAACTCTAGATCAAGTTCCTCCCCCTGGTTTGGTGGTCTGTAGTATACACTTACAGTTAGGTCTCTCTCACCACACTCCTACCCCACCCCCACCAACTTGACCCAGAGGGTTTCAAGCTGTCCATTTTTGGAGCTGATGTCAGCCTCCAAGGAGGTGTACTGCTCTTTCACATAGAGAGAAACACCTCCACCTTTCTTCCCCACCCAGTCCCTTCTATGCAGGGTGTAGCCCTCTATAGCTACACTCCAGTTGTGTGAGGAGTCCCACCAGGTCTCTGTAATCCCTACTAGATCATAATGAACACTGGAGAGTGGGAGAGGTAGCTCCTCCTGCTTGTTCCCCATGCTCCTAGCCTTAGTATATAGGCACCTGAGTCCTCCTACTGAGGTCCTCGTCTTCCTGTCCTGCTGAAGGAGAACAGTGGGAAGAGAAGTGGCTCTCCCATTGTCCCTATCTACTGGGCTTACATGTATATTAGTCCCTGGACATGTTTGAATTTGTGTATCCCTGTTCCCTAGCAATCTTAGTTTAAAGTCCTGTCCAGAAGATCGGCCATCCTGGCCATGAGCAGGGACTTACCTTTCCTCATGAGGTGGATGTTGTCCCTTCCCATGTGTGGTATGGCAGGAAGCATGATTGTGGGGATTTTGCATCAGACCCCATTGCACCTTCATTTGCAAATCCTCCAGGGCCCTTCCAGGAGCAGAAATGAATATAGCATAACATGGACTTTCCAATGAGACCACACATGCCATATCAGTATAGTAAACACAAGAAAACATTCATGACATGCTGCAAAAGTCCAAAACATAACAGAGTTTATGGCAGTAAGTTCTTAGCTAAGTGTCAAATGCTTTATTTTTAATATTTTCCCCAATTTTAAAAGTCCTTCAGCCATATATTGTACTGTTCTTATTCTTAGTTTACCACTATTTATTGGGTTCTTACTTAGCTGAAAGTTGTAAGCAGGCCTTGACTACACATTTAACATTGTGTACTTGTACAGACATTCAGTCTAAGGAGAGAGATTCTCCTCGAAGCACCTTCACTTGGGTTGTTCACAAGTTATTTGTCTCTCAGAACAGCCATTTTGCTCTGAAAGAAAAATTATGAGTGTCTATAAGCTCATGATTTCTCCTGGGAGAGCAGTAATACTCTCAGGAGAAAGTGAATATTTCTCTCAGGAGAAAGTGAATATTTATATATAGTGTTTTATTCACTGTTTATTTTCTGTTTAATTTAAACTCCATGTGGTCACTCTTAAAGTAATAAACACCAAGCTCATATCAAGTTAATTTGGTAACCTAGTGTGCTGTTCTTGTGGGTATTCAAAGTTACCTGCCTTTCTCTTCCTACGTCCAACTCCATTTTGTGGCAACCTTCTGTTGACTGACGATTCCAAGGTAAGATGAATGTTCTTTTCCCTGTAGTTTATTGAATGGACTTCAGAATTACATAGGGGTTTACTGCAGAGTAATGCTACCCAATCTTTCTATGGAGTCGAGCAGTTTGATCCAATAATCTAGAACAGCAACAAAACTAAGACTCTCAGTACAGATTTTATTATATGTCAGTGATTTCTGAATCCTACTTTATAATATCCCATGAAAACTAATCATTGAACTCTTTCTTCCGAAAGAAACTTTTAGTTTGTATTAAAAGTATTACAGTTTTCACTGCCATCCAGTCATCTTTATATTCTTATTCAAAACCATCTCATAAATGTGAGAAATTTTTCTAAAAGTCACTTGTGCTGGAAATCAATAATAACCGTTATTATCTTGTGCTTTCTGTATTTTCAAATAGCCTTTATTGTTTCATGTGTTGTGACCCAGAGCTACCCTTGATTTATTACTTAAGTCTTCCACTGTGCTACAGACTGAAGTAAGCATGTCTTATTTTCGGTGTTTCCCTTGAATTCCTCAGATACTATTTCTCCAACAATTACAAACTGCCCATGGGATATCACCACAACAACTGAGATGGATCCAGTACAGGTCATCCAGGAGCAACCTGAAATTAGTGACAACAGTGGGGCATTTACTTCAATAGCTTCTATACTGAGTGGCTCCTTCTTCCAGTATGGAACACATCAAATTCAATATGAAGCTGGAAATACAGCCTCTTGCCAGTTTAAAGTTATTATCAAAAGTAAGTCCTATTGCAAATAAGAATTTTTTTTACCATTTCTTAACAGTTTTAAATAGAAAGGAAAATGGAACAATTTGAGATAAGCCATCATTCCAATCACTTTTGAAAGTGTGAAGAAAACTGAAAATTACTTCTTATTTGAGAGCTTTAAAAAACTTGAAAGCACACAGCAAAATTAATTTATGTTATGGCAGAATATTAACACAATTTGAGTAACTTTTTTGTAGCTATGCAAAAACTTGAGGGTTTTTTTTTTTTAATGTACAATTTACAACAATTCATACATGCTGTTTCTAGGTTCCTATGGTTGGGTATTAAACAAATAACTATTTGCTAGTGCCAGTACTGAGAGAAGAGGAACAGAAAAGGTTTAGGGAAGGCTTCAATAAAGTGCTAATACAGAATAAAACTGCTGCTTTAGTGCTTGAACCACTTCAGACTTTTTGTCAAATTCCGTACATGATTATAGGGCAAGTGAAGCATATTAATGCTAATGTTCACTCTTGGGTGAAAAAAGAAATCACAAAAAGCCCTTTCTCCCATAAATATTTCAAATGTTAACTTTTCTTTCTTTCACATTAACATCCTCCTGATAGTGGAAAGCTGTGGAGTGAATAATAGTTATGGCCTTTATAGGGACAATTAAACAAAAATCCATCCCATTATAGTATGTCAGACTTTCTCTCCTAATAGAAGTAAGGGAGGGATGCAACTCTGGTGGAGTTCAATTTACACTTAATGACAAATGTAGTAGTTAAAACATTATAACATTTGGCTTGCTTAAATTGGTGCCAAGGACTTTATTGACTTCCTTATTTCATTTTAAGCTGGAATTATTTTGATTTAGCACAAGTCAATTAGGAATTTTGGTTGCAGCTAAAATTAAATTGGGCAAACTAATATGAGAGATTCTACATGGAGCTCAGCATTAATTTTAACTAGATCAAATCTCACCAGGGCAACTTTCTTTTGTTGGCTAAGTAGAATCAGTTCTGATAAAATAGATAGAAACCCATTTTCCAAAATTTAAAAACATTTGGTTAGATGTTCTTTATGGTTGAATGGAGATGCAAAAATATGCAAATTTATTCATAAGGGAAGCTAATATGTTGTTTACATATTTCATTTCAAGAGCCAAGCTTTAAATAGTATGGGAACAAGTCCTCTTCTGCCCCACTGTCATTCTAAATACTTAGGTCTGGGACTAAAATGAAAAGTATGTATGACTTGGATACAACAGTGATTTTAAAAAAATATTTAAAAGGCTTGGTATGAATGGCATGTGCCCCTGGCGGCTGTGGGGGCACGGTGGCACTGGAGGTGGCAGAGGGAGCATGGTGGTGGTAAGCGGGGAACACCCATAGACACTGCTGGTGCTGTCAGTAGCAGGAGGGAGGGGATGGTGAGCACCGACAAGGGATTGGTGACCATACGCAGGCACCACTGGTAGCACCGCTTTGCAGCAGCCAGTGGTGATAGCTGAATGCCTGCAGATGTTGCTGGGAGGGGAGGGAGTGGGAGGGGATGGCGAGGGAAGGGGTGGCAAACCTTTTCATAGAGGGTGCACCGCCACACTCAGGGGGTGCACATGCACTCATTTCCACCCCCTACGTGTTGCCAATGAGGCTCTGGTTGTTACAGGATGAGTGTCAGATGAAAGTTGTTTTCTCTCCCTGTTTTATTTGAACTAGGTCTCCATTCTATACAGCTTCACTCCCCTGTGAAAGCTGATGTATTTTTATGTTGATACATTGCAGCTCTCTCAGGGGATAGTGCAACATTTGCTAATTACTTGAGTGTTTGCACTTAGCAATTTCTTGCAAAAAGCAACTGCGAGAACTCAAGCTATAGTTCTGCTAGTATTATGCAGTCTCCCAACTTGGGGGAAGTATAAAAACAAAATATAAGATTGGAAATTTCTTGAGGAGATAAAATGTATTTATTGTAACATTTCCCCTCCCCTCCCCCTCCACAGATGATTATACCAAAACCAAACAATGTATCATGATGTTTTAGTTGGATTATGTTATTTAGAAGGGAACCAATAACATGTAATGCCTTTGCACTAGGATAACACCACACACTCACTTGGCTTCTTGTGACCAGCCAAGAAGACTGTGTTATTTAAGCTGTCCTATTTATTTATTTTAAAAATATATTTTGGCTGTTTATCAGGAAATGATTTCAGTGGGGAAGCACAGTAACTCAATTATCAAACACTCCTCTCTCTAAGCCTTCCAACAAAATGTGTGTGAAATGAACAAAGGATAAACACATCTATTTACACTTACTCATTTTCAGTAACTCATGTTTACATGCAGCCTGATTGCCCATGTTTGTGGGTGATGGCTCTGTAGGACTTATTGGCCTGGAGGGGGGGAAGGAATGGAAAATTCCGCAAGCCTCTACAGATCCTTCACTCCCAGCTCTAAGCCCCACAGTTTACAAAGCAATGTGGTTGTAGGGACTGGGCCTTCATACTAGTTCTTGGATCCCAAGTCCCTGCTGTTTCTAAGAAGAGTAGATCAACTGAAGACAAGCCATCAGTTCCCAGGAGGCTGCTCTCCCATAAGATTTTTCTCTAAAGATGATATTAAGTAGCAGTCTGCCTCATCACTCACACTACTTTTAATTAAATATTAGCTGAATAGTTTAAGCTAAATTTATGCTCATGTAATTAGCAACCATCCCACTCTCCCCTGAGAGAACTGCAGTGTATCAACATAGAACTACATCAGCTTTCAGAGGGAGTGAAGCTGGATGTTCTCTGAAAGCAGCTGTTGATGTGTTTCAAGACACTGAATTAATAAGAAACTGAGAGAACATGTAAGGCAGTTAACAGGAAGGAACAATCAATATTAGGTGTTTTTGTCACTCTCAGTGGGGCAGGGGAAACCTATTCCCCCAGCCTGCACGTACACATATATTTATAGATTCATAGATTCATAGATTCATATATGTCAGAAGGGACCTCAATAGATCATCAAGTCCGACCCCCTGCATAAGCAAGAAAGAGTGCTGGGTCTAGATGACCCCAGCTAGATACTCATCTAACCTCCTCTTGAAGACCCCCAGGGTAGGGGAGAGCACCACCTCCCTTGGGAGCCCGTTCCAGACCTTGGCCACTCGAACTGTGAAGAAGTTCCTCCTAATGTCCAATCTAAATCTGCTCTCTGCTAGCTTGTGGCCATTGTTTCTTGTAACCCCCGGGGGCGCCTTGGTGAATAAATCCTCACCAGTTCCCTTCTGTGCCCCCGTGATGAACTTATAGGCAGCCACAAGGTCGCCTCTCAACCTTCTCTTGCGGAGGCTGAAAAGGTCCAGTTTCTCTAGTCTCTCCTCGTAGGGCTTGGACTGCAGGCCCTTAACCATACGAGTGGCCCTTCTCTGGACCCTCTCCAGGTTATCCGCATCCTTCTTGAAGTGTGGCGCCCAGAATTGCACGCAGTACTCCAACTGTGGTCTGACCAGCGCCCGATAGAGGGGAAGTATCACCTCCTTGGACCTATTTGTCATGCATCTGCTGGTGCACGATAAAGTGCCGTTGGCTTTTTTGATGGCTTCGTCACACTGCCGACTCATGTTCATCTTGGAGTCCACTAGGACTCCAAGATCCCTTTCCACCTCTGTGCCACCCAGCAGGTCATTCCCTAGGCTGTAGGTGTGCTGGACATTTTTCCTCCCTAGGTGCAGCACTTTGCATTTCTCCTTGTTGAACTGCATCCTGTCGTTTTCTGCCCACTTGTCCAAACTATCCAGGTCTGCCTGCAGCTGTTCCCTGCCCTCCGGCGTGTCCACTTCTCCCCATAGCTTTGTGTCATCTGCAAACTTGGACAGAGTACATTTCACTCCCTCGTCCAAGTCGCTGATGAAGACATTAAAGAGTATCGGTCCAAGGACCGAGCCCTGCGGGACCCCACTGCCCACACCCTTCCAGGTCGAAACCGACCCATCTACCACGACTCTTTGGGTGCGACCCTCCAGCCACTTCGCCACCCACTGGACTGTGTAGTCATCCGCATCACAGCCTCTTAACTTGTTCACCAGTATGGGGTGGGATACCGTATCGAAGGCCTTCCTGAAGTCTAAGTATACAACATCCACCCCTCCTCCTGTGTCCAGGCGTTTCCTAACCTGGTCATAAAAAGAGACTAGATTGGTCAGGCATGATCTGCCTGCCACGAACCCGTGCTGGTTTCCTCTCAGCATAATTTGTCCTGCTGGGCTCTCACAAATGTGAGCCTTGATAACTTTTTCAAAGACTTTGCCAAGGATGGAGGTGAGACTGACTGGCCTATAGTTGCCCAGGTCCTCCTTCCTCCCCTTTTTGAAAATGGGGACCACGTTAGCCCTTTTCCAGTCCTCCTGGACTTGGCCCGTGTGCCACGAGCGTTTGAATATTCCCACCAGTGGCTCTGCAATGATGTCGGCCAGTGCCTTCAGCACCCTTGGATGGAGCTCATCCAGGCCTGCCGACTTAAAGGCATCCAGTTCTTCCAAGTGACTCTGCACCACCTCAGGGTCTACGCATGGAAGTCTGGCGCCTTGCTGCTGCCTCTCTACAACCCTAGTGAGAGACTTGTCATGTCCCTCGCTTAGGACCACTGAGGCAAAGAACTCGTTGAGGAGTTCAGCCTTGTCCCCACTGTCCGTCACCAATTGTTTCTGCCCATTTAGCAGGGGTCCTATTCCTCCCTGGGCCGTCCTTTTACTCCCTATAATCTAAAAAACAATTTCTTGTTGTCTTTTACTTGGGTTGCCATCCTCAGCTCCATGGTAGCTTTGGCCCGTCTAACTGCCTCCCTACAAGCACGAGCAGAGGAGGTATATTCGTCTTTGGTGATCTCTCCCTGTTTCCACTTTTTATGTGCTCCCCTTTTGGCCCTTAGGCTGCCCTGGATTTCTCTGGTCAGCCATGGAAGCCTCCTGGCCCCTTTCCCTCTTTTGCCTCGCTCAGGAATCGTCTTGCTTTGTGCCCGAAGGATCGTTTCCTTAAGGTACAGCCACCCTTCTTGGGCTCCCATCCCTTCAAGACTCCTACTCTGCAGTGCGCCCTTGACTAATTGCCTGAGTTCATTGAGATCAGCTTTCCTAAAGTCTAGCACTTTCACCCTACTAGTTACCTTACCCACTCGATGTCTTATGTTGAATTCTATTATTAGGTGATCACTGTCTCCCAAATGGCTACCGATCTGGAGGTCCCCCACCATGTCATCCCCCGTTGCCAATACCAGATCCAGTATGGCATTCCCCCTAGTGGGACCGTGTACCTCCTGTGTCAGGTGGAGGTCCTGTACACAGGTTAGAAACCTTTGTGAGGGGTGGGACTTTGCTGTCTGTGACTCCCAGCATATGTCTGGGTAGTTTAGGTCCCCCATGACTACCGCCTCTTTAGCTTTTATGGTCTCCGAGAGTTGCCTCAGGAGCCCCGAATCTCTTTCTTTCCCTTGATGTGGGGGTCTGTAGCAGACCCCTACCACCAAATCCCTTTCTCCTTGCCCCCCATGTAGCCTAACCCACAATCCTTCTACTTCCTCATCCTAGGATTCTGTCTTGATGAGGGTTGATGTATATTGCTCCCTGACATAGAGCGCAACCCCTCCCCCTTTCTTCCCCACCCTGTCCTTTCTGTACAATCTATAGCCCTCAATATGTACCGCCCAGTCATGGGATGAATCCCACCAGATTTCTGTTAGCCCCACTAAGTCATAGGTGTTTAGTGCAAGCAGGAGCGCTAGTTCATCCTCCTTGTTCCCCATGCTCCTAGCATTAGTATATAGGCACTTGAGCCCTGCGACTGGTGCCTTTGCTGCCCCCCCGCTCCGAGTCCCAAGGGGCCCGTTGTTTCTTACCTTCTTGATTCTTACCTGTTCTGTAGTGCTGGTCTCCCCATGGCTTTCAGGTTCCCAATGCTCTCTTTCTTCAGGCTGGGCTGTCCTTGTGGGTGCCACATGGTTTGGTGGTCCACAGCTTCCCCCGCCCTCATCTTCCCCTCCCCCCGATGAGCCTAGTTTAAAGCCCGCCGGAGGAGATCCGCCAACCTAGAAGAAAACACACGCTTACCTTTGGGGGACAGGTGAAGCCCATCCCAGCTGAGCATGTCCCTCGTCGTGTTGTGCGGGTTGTTGTCCAGGAAGCCGAAGCCTGCCTCGAGATACCACTGCTGAAGCCGCCAGTTGGTTTCTTGGATGCAGTTCTCATGCCGTCTTCCGCGTCCGTTCACTGGTAGGATGGAAGAGAATACCACCTGTGCACCGAACTCCTTCAGCACGCCACCCAGAGCACTGTAGTCCGCCATCAGGTGATCGGGGGTTCTCCTGGCCACATCATTAGCACCCACATGGACTAGGACCATGGGGTAGTAATCGGTGGGCTTGATCCTGGCCTGGATTACCTCTGTCACATCCCGACGGAAGGCTACACAGTTCTGCTTCATGTTGGGAAATTCCTCAGATGACAGGGAAGAAGATAATGGTTTCAAATATAACAGTAATCATCAAGTTCAGCTCTACATTAATTTCAGTGGAGTTGTGTCCATTTGTATTGCAAATGATTTAAGTTCAAATAGGTGACAACATGGCCAGGATAGGTAGGGCTGTTTAAAAGGATGCTGCTGCTCCAACAAAGCTGCAGTTAAGCAAAGTCTTTAAACTGCCTAATAGGTATGTTTACCCAGTATAAGATTTTGCTTAGAAATTGCCAGAAGATCTTAATAAGAATATGTAGCTTTTGCAAAGTATTTTACATTAATAAATATCAAACAGGTTTATCACATTGGGGAACTATCATTATGGCTGTTGCATGGGTGGGTAAGTTCTGTGTCAGTAAGGAATTCAGATTGTTCTAGTTAGGGTAAGTTTTGTTCTTCATCTAAATAAGATTGTTTACTGTTCAAGAGTATGCCATATATTTGTGTGTGAGTTACTACAGCTGTATTTGCATGCTGTGCTGAAACTAGTCATTATGAGGTGTTATCAAGACATTAAACATTTTCTTGTAAAGATTATCTGCTTTAAAAGCTGAATAATCACTGCATTTCACAAGGTCTCAGGAGTAAATGGAATTAAGAAAATATCCTGAGTAGAAGAAGGGAGGAACAAAATCCCAATTTTTTTTCTTTTTTTTAAATGAAAAATGGAATATGGCTAACAGCTTATTCATAGATGATTCATAGATGTTAGGGTCAGAAGGGACCTCAATAGATCATCGAGTCCGACCCCCTGCATAAGCAGGAAAGAGTGCTGGGTCTAGATGCCAGCTAGATACTCATCTAACCTCCTCTTGAAGACCCCCCAGGGTAGGGGAGAGCACCACCTCCCTTGGGAGCCCATTCCAGACCTTGGCCACTCGAACTGTGAAGAAGTTCCTCCTAATGTCCAATCTAAATCTGCTCTCTGCTAGCTTGTGGCCATTGTTTCTTGTAACCCCCGGGGGCGCCTTGGTGAATAAATACTCACCAATTCCCTTCTCTGCCCCCGTGATGAACTTAAAGGCAGCCACAAGGTCGCCTCTCAACCTTCTCTTGCGGAGGCTGAAATGTCCAGTTTCTCTAGTCTCTCCTCGTAGGGCTTGGTCTGCAGGCTCTTGACCATACGAGTTGCCCTTCGCTGTACCCTCTCCAGGTTATCCGCATCATTCTTGAAGTGTGGCGCCCAGAATTGTACGCAGTACTCCAACTGCGGTCTGACCAGCGCCCGATAGAGGGGAAGTATCACCTCCTTGGACCTATTCGTCATGCATCTGCTGGTGCACGATAAAGTGCCATTGGCTTTTCTGATGGCTTTGTCACACTGCCGACTCATGTTCATCTTGGAGTCCACTAGGACTCCAAGATCCCTTTCCACCTCTGTGCCACCCAGCAGGTCATTCCCTAGGCTGTAGGTGTGCTGGACATTTTTCCTCCCTAGGTGCAGCACTTTGCATTTCTCCTTGTTGAACTGCATCCTGTTGTTTTCTGCCCACTTGTCCAACCTATCCAGGTCTGCCTGCAGCTGTTCCCTGCCCTACGGCATGTCCACTTCTCCCCATAGCTTTGTGTCATCTACAAACTTGGACAGAGTACATTTGACTCCCTTGTCTAAGTCACTGATGAAGACATTAAAGAGTATCGGTCCAAGGACCGAGCCCTGCGGGACCCCACTGCCCACACCCTTCCAGATCGAGACCGACCCATCCACCACGACTCTCTGGGTGCGGCCCTCTAGCCAATTCACCACCCACCAGACTGTGTAGTCATCCGCATCACAGCCTCTTAACTTGTTCACCAGTATGGGGTGGGACACCATATCAAAGGCCTTCCTGAAGTCTAAGTATACGACATCCACCCCTCCTCCTGTGTCCAGGCGTTTCATAACCTGGTCATAGAAAGAGACTAGATTGGTCAGGCACGATCTGCCTGCCACAAACCCGTGCTGGTTTCCCCTCAGGCCTGCTGGGCTCTCACAAATGTGTGCCTTGATAATTTTTTCAAAGACTTTACCAAGGATGGAGGTGAGACTGACTGGCCTATAGTTGTCCAGGTCCTCCTTCCTCCCCTTTTTGAAAATGGGGACCACGTTAGCCCTTTTCCAGTCCTCCTGGACTTGGCCCGTGCACCACGAGCGTTTGAATATTCCCACCAGTGGCTCTGCAATGATGTCGGCCAGTGCCTTCAGCACCCTCGGATGGAGCTCATCCAGGCCTGCCGACTTAAAGGCATCCAGTTCTTCCAAGTGACTCTGCACCACCTGAGGATCTACGTATGGAATTCTGGCGCCTTGCTGCTGCCTCTCTACAACCCCAGTGAGAGACTTGTCGTGTCCCTCACTTAGGAACACTGAGGCAAAGAACTCCTTGAGGAGTTCAGCCTTGTCCCCCGTGTCTGTCACCAATTGTTTCTGCCCATTTAGCAGGGGTCCTATTCCTCCCTGGGCCTTCCTTTTACTCCCAATATATCTAAAAAACAATTTCTTGTTGTCTTTTACTTGGGTTGCCATCCTCAGCTCCATGGTAGCTTTGGCCCGTCTAACTGCCTCCCTACAAGCATGAGCAGAGGAGGTATATTCATCTTTAGTGATCTCACCTTGTTTCCACTTTTTATGTGCTCCCCTTTTGGCCCTTAGGCTGCCATGGCTTTCAGGTTCCCAATGCTCTCTTTCTTCAGGTTGGTCTGTCCTTGTGGGTGCCACATGGTTTGGTGGTCCACAGCTTCCCCTGCCCTCGTACTCCCCTCCCCCGACGAGCCTAGTTTAAAGCCTGCCAGAGGAGATCCACCAACCTAGAAGAAAACACACGCTTACCTTTGGGGGACACACGCTTACCTTTGCTGGAGAAGACTTGGTCTGTGTACGCATATTCAGATGATCTGGGAGAATTATATCAGATAAAACTCTGGGAGAAAACCCTACCTAAGGATGCCAGAACAGACATTTGAATGCTGAGCCCTTGAATATCAGAGCTTGCAGAGCCCTGATTGCCTGACCCTGACTGATCAGAGTCAGTTTGTGTATCCCAGCAGCACAATGTGGGATTGTGAAGGGGATGCATTCTACTCCCTCTTTAGCTGGTGTAGTAGACCAACTCAAGAGATACACTCATGGGGTTGTGGGGAGGGCAAGCAAAGTATCCTGGGATGCTGAAGGTTTATGCTGTGACTTCTTACAGAAGGGTAAGTTGTACAGACATTCACTCTTCAAGAGAAACTCTCCTGAGAGTGATTTACCCTTGGTTTTTCCCCCAGGTTATTTTTCTCCTGGAGTGGCCATTTTTGCTCTGGGAGAAAAACTCCTGTATACTTGTGGCTTCTCCTGGGAGAAAAGTGACTCTCCCTGGAGAAAGTGAACATCTGTAGGTGGCACTCTATGTAGAAATGAAACATTCAAGTAATTTTTTTAAAGAATTCAGGAAGAAGAAATTATAGAATTTGTGACTGATCTAGCTCTCAAGAGACAATCTTGTAGTTTTGGGAGGCTAACTGAGTTTGAGTAGCAATCAGATTGTGATTAGGATTGCAGACAAAAAACACTAAACAAGAGACTAATGCAAGAGATAGAATAAGCTCTTGAGAAAGCAATTGAACCAATTAGAATTGGTCAAACAAAGGAAGTCAGGTAGTCTTACATGAAACTTTTTGGAAGGTGGGCATTAGGGCCGTGCAAAATTTCGCTGGGTGTTTCATTTTGAAGCTGTTTCAATGCATTTTGAGCTTGAAACAGTGAAATCAAAATGAAACAAAAAGCATCAAAACAGCCTTGAAATGAAATGAGGGCACTTGAAACGTTTTGAGTTTCGAAGCAGCCTTGTGGTGGGAGGCAGGGGAGAGTCAGGGCTAAGCTCCAAATGGCTCTGCACCCCATGTAGCTCAGCCTGGCGGGGAGCACAGCCCTGGCTCTTCCTGCCTCCAACTGCTGGGCTGCACTCCATGGGGCTGGCAGAGCCAATCAGAGTGCAGCACCAGCTCTGCCCACCTCCTACTGCCAGGCTGTGCCCTGATTGGCTCCTCCAGCCTCATGGAGCTCAGCCTAGCATCAGGAGGTGGAGCGCAGTCCCATCTCTGTCCATCTCCTGCCACCCAGCTGCGGTCCGATTGGCTTCACTACCCCATAGAGCTCAGCCTGGTGGGAGGTGGGCAGAGCCAGGACTGCACTCTGCCTCCCACTGCTGGGCTGAGCTCCATGGGGCTGTGGAGCCACTTGGAGCACAGCCCGGCAGTGGGAGGTGGGTAGAGCCGGTGCTGTGCCCTGCCTCCCACCACCGGGCTGGGCTCCATGGGGCTGCGGAGTTGCTTGGAGCTCAGCCCAGTGGTGGGAGGCAGAACACAGCCCAGGCTCTACCTACCTCCTACCACCAGGCTGAGCTTCATGGAGCCTGGCACTGGACATGGGCTGTGCCCAGCGCCTGTCCCAGGCAGCAGTGGCAGCCTCCTGTCATCTGGTGTAGGTCCAGGGGTCCGCATCCCCAGGAGGAGACTGGCACAACCCTGCAGCCCTCCTGGGGATGCAGGCCCCTGCATCTGTGCCCGGACGACAGGAGGCTGCTGCTGCTGCCTGGGGCCAGCGTCAGCATCTGTTTTCCCCAGTACTGGGTACAGGCTATGCCCAGCAATGGTCCCAGGTGGCAGCAGCAGCCTCCTGTCACCTGGCACAGATCTGGGGGCCTGCACCCCTGGGAGGAGTCTGGCACATCCTCACAGCCTTCCTGGGGGTGTGAGCCCCTGGATCTGCGTGCCGGGTGACAAGAGACTGCCACCGCCAGCAAATTTTGTTTTCAAAACTTTGAGGTGCAATTTCTGAGAAACCTTTGCACCTATCTCCTTGATACTTGGCAGTCTTCATGCCCTCAGAAGGGGCTACCATTCCTGCATTTTTCATCTGAATCAGGCAATAAATGACAACTTTTTTAGGCATTTTCATGATTCCCCATTATAACTTATGGCAAAATGTCAAAATGAATTGAACCAGTGAAACAGTTTTGATGAAACAAATTGGGATAGTGCTTCAAAATGAAATGAAATGATGAAACAAAACACCGTTCCTTCAAAATGGTGAAATGGACATCAAAATGAAATGATGGTGTTTTGCACAGCCCTAGTGGACATTGCTCTGGTGCTGTAGGCATGGAAGAGTAAGCAACACACAGGAAGAAAAAAAAAACAGAGCACAAAGTAAATTCCAACCAAAACAATACACAGTGTAGGCTGTGACTACCAACAGACAAACTATATCCAGAAAATAGATAGAGATGCAGGTAGATTAAATTATATCATTTTGCAAGAGGTTGAAAACATTACTAGAGTATGCAGAGCAGAAACAGAAGAGAATAAAATGTTGCCATTAGTCTGTTGTAGCAGAAGATTGGTCTATTGATCTGAAAGCAAATTACACTTTTTTTTTTACTTTTGGACATTGTCAGAAAGAGTATTGTGAACACTAAAGGAAGAAGACATAGATACAGAAAGGTAAATAGACAAAACACATCATTAACAGTAGTGAGTTAATCCTTGTTAAATGTGTAAAATCTTTGCAAAATAGGTTTAGATTGGATATCAGGAAAAACTTATTTTCTGTTAGAACAGCAAGGTGGTCAAATAGACTGGCTAGGAAAACTGGCATCTCCATGATAGCAGGTTTTCAAGAAGAGGTCAGATAAGCACTGGTCAGGAATGATCTAGGAGTAGGTGTATCTGGAGTGCTCTGTAAAAAGCAACAGTTGGAAGCCCAGGAGGCTCCCCTCTCCCAGATTGCTAGAAAATTACAAGTACTCTGCAGCCAGAAGAGCTGGTAGCTATTGGAGAGGACCGTGTACAACAGCAGGAGAATGCAGCAGAACTCCACAACTGGCTTAAATATGAAAAAAGATTAAAAAGAAATTGGTAGAAGCTTATGGAGGGTATACAGAAAGAGGATTTCTGACTCTCCAGTAAAAGGCTATGATGTGTAGAGTGATGATTGTTGTCCAAAGGTTGCAGAAGGTAGGGAACTGTACAGAATACAGACCACAGCTGCAATAACCTAACCATTCCAAGAGACCTACCATCAAGAAAGTTCATCTGCCTCTCAGGCAGAGACAAAAGAAGGAACTCATTGTTCTGGGACTCATAGAGCAAATAAAAGAACAGCTAGAGTGAGGGAACTCTTCCTTCATTGTAGGAAAAAGAAAAGAAGGGTGAAAACTGTCTCTCCTTATGTATGTTTTCAAATTAATCGCATATGAAAAAGGGAACATTTTCTACTTAATCTCTCCAAAGATTGCTGATGCCAAATATTTTTCTACATTGAGTCAACAGCCAGTAAGCATCAACATCAGCAGACAGTGCCATTTTGAAGCTTTAGTTAAAGTGCCATTTTGAAGCCAGGATGCTGAATACACGAGACACTGTGGGTGCTTTAATTAGAACAGCCCCAGAGAGCCGCTCTAATTAAAGAATCCATAGAAACTATTTTGGAATTAAAAAAATCTAAACAAAACATACTACATTTTCTTCAAATAAACAGGAGAATCTGTTATGGCACGGGGCATGGTGCAGCTTGTCCCTGCTCACCCCAGCCCCTGCTGCAGTGGCCCCAGGAGTGGCTGATGCCAGCTGCCTGCATCTGCTGGGCAGTGCTGCACCTTGAACTTCTCCAGAGCTTCACTTGTCCCACTCACCCCAACCCCTGTTCAGCAGCCCTGGGAGCAGCTGACACCACCTGCCTGCACCACGGCATGGCGCAGCCCAGGGGCTGGCAGGAGTGGTGTGTGGTGGGATGTGGGCAGGGAGGACCTGATCCTGACCCTGGCACTGGCACCTTCTGCCCCACCTGGGGTCAGAGTCAGGACCCCTTCACCCCCAGCTCCTGCCTACCCCCGAGTAGGGCTTGCAGCTCCCAGCATCCAAGGCAGGGCTGCAGCTGGAGCCACTGGGGTGCAGCTGGGACCCACCCACCATGTCTGGCCAGAAACCTGTGCCTCAGGTAACTGGCACTTTTAACTTACAGGCACCCCCAGCCATTCCCCACTTGTGCCGGTTAACAGGGATTTTACTGTACCCGGTAAAATTGAGTGAACTGAAAAATGGGTGTAAATCAGTAAAAATGAGTGTAAATTAGTAAAAACCAAATAACTTCAAAAATCAGGGAATTTATTGGTGAAAATCAGTAAAAACTAAAAATACAGAACACTAGACATGATCTAAATGCTATCCCTTGATTGACTGTCATTGTTTGTGCCTAGGATCGTAAAGATGTCTGCATCACCAGACTTATGCTAGGAGCTGATGATTGCTGGACTGATCATTGACTCATCCACCTGGTTATATCACTCAAACTGGCTCCCAAATGATGGCTGCAGAAGAAGAAATACCAACAAAAGATCTATGTCAAAGGACTCAAGGATCTAATCAAGTGAGACATCTTTCACCAGTGCCTTAATGAAAAATTGGCTTATTCCAAACAACAATAATGGGAGAACGTTGGCAGTGCTTGTTGTGCCT
Source organism: Alligator mississippiensis (assembly GCF_030867095.1). Classification (NCBI taxonomy): domain Eukaryota; kingdom Metazoa; phylum Chordata; order Crocodylia; family Alligatoridae; genus Alligator; species Alligator mississippiensis. The sequence goes on along the minus strand of NC_081827.1, from coordinate 200,920,009 downwards.
TCAAGTCCAGCATCATCAGTGTCTGTGAAGAGACACTTGGATTCTGTACCAGGAAACATCCAGATTAATTTGATGAAAATGACTGGGAGAGCCAAGAATTGATCAACTACAAGCACAAGGCCTTTTGTGCTTTGCAAAATGACATCAATTTAAAGCAAAAGAATTTGAAACACCAACAAGCCAAGGCAGAGGTCTAAAGGAGGACCCACCATATGAAGAACAAATAGTGGGAAGACAAGGTGAAGGAGATTCTACATCTTGCTGACATCCAAAATATGCACAGTTTTTTCAGTGCCATCAAAGCCATCTATGGGCACTTAGGTACCACCCCCCTTGAGACCTAAGGATGAAGACCTGATCAAGGAAACGGGAGCCATCAATGCTCATTGGAAGAAGCATTTTGAAGACCTTCTCAATCAAGACTCTGTTGTTGACAATAGTGCTCTCAATTCCATCCTGCTGTTGTTAGAGACAATTTCAGAATCCCTCCATCCTTGATGAGGTGAGGAAAGCCATCAAGAAGATGAATAACAGCAAACATCTGGAGCTGATGGAATCTTCAAGTAGCAGGGAGAGGAGCTCACATCTCAGCTCCATGTCCTCTTTTTAAGGATCTGAAATGATGAGGAAATACCAGATGACCTTAGGGACGTCATGATCATGATGACAATCTTCAAGAAGGAAGGCAGGTCTGACTGTGGAAATTACAGAGGGATTGCCTTTCTGACCACCACAGGAAAGATCACTTTCCACTTACTGAAGAGCTCCTTCTGGAATGTCTGTGTAGGTTTAGAGTATCGAGAGGCACAACTGATATGATCTTTACTGCTTGTCAGCTGATGAAAAATGCTGAGAGGAACATAAATCCCTCTACATGGCCTTCATTGACTTCAGAAAAGCCTTTGACTCTTGACCGAGAAGCACTGTAGAGATCCTTCTGAAGTAGAGATGCTTCTGAAGTATAGCTGTCCACTGAAATTCATCACCATTCTTTGCCTGCTCCATGATGGCATGCAAGCAGTGGTTCTCAGTAATGGATCTATCACAGATCCCTTTGAGGCTAAGACAGGAGTTAAGCAAGGCTTCACCATGGCTCTAACACCCTTCTCTATATTCCTTACATCTGGCCACAAACAAGCTTCCAGTCAGAGTGGAGCTAAACTACCAAATGGATGGTAAACTGTTTAATCTCAGCCAACTCCAAGTCAAAACCAAGACTACTCTGACCTCAATCATTGAGCTCCAGTATGCTGATGATGCTGTACTGTGTGCTCACTTGGAAGCAGATCTTCAGGCAATTGTTCATGTCTTTACCAAGGCATACATCAAATGGGGGTGATGCTTAACATTCAGAAGACTAAAGTCCTCCATCAACAAGCTTTTAATGAGCAGTCCCCAGTTCCAGTAATTCAGATTTACAGTGAGATTCTGGAGAATGTTGAGTATATCCCATACCTCAGAAGCCACCTCTTGCAGAAGGCTGACCTCAACAAAATAATCCAACATCACCTTAAAAGTGCAAGTGCAGGCTTTGGATTCCTGAGGGAACAAGTGCTCAAAGATCATGATATAAGATCCAAAAACAAATTCCTGGTTTATCAAGCAATCATGATCACCACCTTACTATAAGGAACTGAGGTGTAGACAACATATAGGAAACACCTCAACTTGCTGGAGAAGTACTATCAACACTGCCTGCAGAAGATCCTTAGAATCCAGTGCGAAGACAGACTTCCCAATATTAGTGTCCTCTCACAAGCAAACACCATAAGCATTGAGGTGATGATCATCCAATATCAACTTTGCTGGGCCAGCCACATCATCCAGATGTCCGACTCTGGGTTCCTGAAAGAAGTTTTATTCTCCCAGCTCAGTCAAGACATATACTCAAAAGTAATGCAGAGAAAGTGCTTCAAGGATGCCCTTAAGTCTAACTTGAAAAAATGTAACATTGACATCAACTCATGGGAGTCTAACACCCAGAATTGCCCCAAATGGAGGCAGAATCTGCTGCAAGGGTCTCAGCACTTCAAAAACCTACAATGACAACAGGAGGTGGGAAGTGAGCGTGGCAGAAACAGTGTGTCATGGACCGAAACAAGACTCCAGAGCCACCTACCCCAAATGGAAACATGAGCCTGAATTGCAACAGAGTCTGTCGAGCTCGGATTAGCCTCATCAACCATCTTCAGACTCACAGATAAAGCAGTCCTGGAAGGCAATCATCCTTGACTGTGAGGTATTGCCGATCTGAAACGTAACAACTACAATTATTCTGCTATTCTTCATTTTAAGTGCCGAGCTATATTTTAGGTCCTTTTTGATAGCTCTTTTACACTGCTCTCTTTTAAGTCAAAGTTATTAATGCAAGTGATTGTTTTTTTGCCTAACATGATGTTAATTTCAGTTAAATGAAAGCTTGGCATTCCTGTTGTGCATCAAGGTATCCTTTTTTGTCTTTAACTCAGTCTGTATTATATATATTTTACCAGCCAGGCATCAAAGTGGTTCCAGAAGGGGAGATTCACTGCAGTGTTATGAAGGAGACTGCAATGATCACGCTGTGAAAAGACACATCTTAGAGACCATGGACCAAATTGTAGCCAAAGACCCTTCTGTTTTTCCTCAGTGTACCTTACAGCCAAACACCTGTAGCAGTTACAGAACATCAGATCTTTCTGTTCACTGTGGGCCTGGAAACAACCAAAAAGGTAATAACCTGTCTTTCTGGTATACTGTTAATTTCACTCTAATAGGACTGGACATTCCATCATTACCCTTCCCTCCCTGGTATGTTTTTAATATACTTGTAGTTTCTTTTCCTCTGTGGAAATTCATTTATAGTTATATGCAACATGAAATAAACCATAACTTTAAGATATATAGATAGATACGTAACCTAGCAGTGTGCACCATTAACTTCCATTATCCAAGATGGGAATGAGACATACTATGACTGATTTGAAATAAGTCTTCTTTATTCACAAAAGCCATATATTTTTAACTTTAACAGATGTATTACAGTGTACTATATACAAACAATGTTAGCTGGCTTTCCAAAGGTTCTTCGAGATTATCATGATTTTAAGGAAGTATGTAACATTTTAAAACTGAATCTATGAGGAAGTTATGAAGAATAAAAGTTATTGTAAAGTCAGATATCACCTGATTTCAAAGTATATCAGCTGAAATGTCAGGCAGAAGATAGAGCAGAGTGGAACCTTATGATTTAGAGATGTCAAACTAATTTGACTCCACTGGCCAGATCCAGATCCAGATCCTGGGCTTCTCGCAGGACAGATTCAGATTGAGCTCTGACAGTGGAGCAAGCAGTGGTGGTGTTAACCCTCATGGCTGCCTGAACCATTGGGTTGGCTCCGACAGCTGCAGAGGGGTTAACGCAGAGATGGGCAAAATGGCAGATCCAGCTGGTGGCTGGACTCCATTTCCCAGCAGCCCCTGTCCGCATTGCTGCAGTGGGGCATGTGGGAAGTGAATCACTGTAAGCGCTGAAAAATCCCATCCCTGGCCCCAGAGCAGCTTCCCACCCTGCCAGTACTCCTCGGGTTGGTCTCCATGGAAGCCCTGCCCCACGCTGTCACAGCTCTGCCACTCCATGGAAACCTGCCACAGCGACATGGGCAGGGACTCCTGGGAAATAGGTTGCCATGGACCCAATCTGGCCCACAGGCCAGACTTTGCCTGCCTCTGGGTTAACACCATGGCTACTCAACCCACTTCCACCAAAATGGATCCCACATAGAGGATTTGGGCAACAGAGTGGCTGACAGCACCACCAAAAGAAGTCTGCAGTGGGGATCTGTACCCAGGATTCTGGCAGCCAGGTGAGAGACATTACCAAAAAAAGAGAGCGAGAGAGAGAGTTCACTTACTCTGCTGCCAAAATCCCAGTCTCTCTAAGAGCCCCATGGCCAGATGAAACAATTTTGACCACATGTTTAACACCCTCTGAAGGCCTCAGCTTCCCAATAGTGTTTTGTGCCCTGTAGCAGACCATGGAGACCGGATAAGCATTCTGGCTTTTTAGTTGGTTGCCTCTTTTGCTCTTTCCTGCTACACCTTTGTTGGTCATTATAAATTTAGAGGCAGCCCTGAGTTGCCAGAGTGACACTATCAGTGCTGATCTTGCTCACCGTAGAGCTACACTTCCAGTCCAGTCAGCATCTAGAGTGAGTGACCCTGCCAACTGCTGCCTACTGGCCTCCCAGGTTCTCTCCAGTCAGTGTCCTGAATCCTGATTAGGCCTAAACAGTTTTGACCCTTCTGTGGCCAAATTCAATATTGCTGCTAGCAGTGATAAAATATTTGTTGACCTCACTAGAATCCGCATTTGATTCAAATATTTTACTTACTAAATAACAATTAATCAAATTGACCTCACTAGAATCTGGATTTGATCCAAATATTTTAGTTACTAAATGACAATTGATCAAATGTACAAGTGGGGTACCTCACAATTCAATTGAATTGAGAAACGTGGTAATAGATGCCGTCTTTTAGATCCAAGCAGCAGGGCTGTCTTATAGAGGAGGCTGGACAAATACCTTGCTGAGCTCATTTGAGCCCAATTACCTCCTGCCCATGTCAGGGGACTGGACTTGATGAACTTACAGGGCCCTTTGTGTCCTTCTTTCTATGATTCTATGATTACAACTTGCTGTGTAAAGTGGAATATCAGTATTACCTTCTTATGCTTTGGAATAACCAAGCCTGAGACCTATTGTTATGGATGTCATTCTTGTCTAAGATGCTGAACCACCTGTAATGATCTCCTGTCCACAGAACATAGAAATAGAAACCAAACAAGGAAATCCCTACTGGAATGACTTGCCTGAATTGTCATGGAAGGAGCCAGCATTTGAAGACAACTCCAGGGGGTCCATTAAAAATCACAAAAGGAGGTTCCAGTGTGAATAATGGAGACTGACTGGCATACGGCCAATATACTATGGAATATATAGCAACAGATCTTTCAGGAAACAAAGACAAATGCTCCTTTGAGAGCTCTGTTAAATGTATGTATTTGGCTTATATTCAAAGTCAACTAAATAGAATATAATGAACTAGTCATATGTATAGCCTTTTAGCATTTATTATTTCATGTTTAATGTCTAATGGGTTTTAGGGGATATAGTCTCTGTTGCTAATCTAAATATACAGCCCATTTGAAGAGGATATAAAATATATATCTCCCAAATATTTCCCTACAGTGCTATTAACAGTTTTGAACTCTGTCTCCATACAGTAGTTACTTCACTGGAACTTCATCTACCAAACTGTATGTCAGTTCAATGTGCAGAGCCATTCCCTTGAAAAGCTCCAGGTAGAGGTCTTAACAAAAGCCATATGACCTAGACCCATAAAGGCCAAAGAAATCAGTGGGAAAGAGGGGTTTAAGTATCATTGAAGATTTGTGCTCAAAAGTCAAAACCAGCCAATTGAAATGTAGGCCCCAGGGGCACAATTCTGCTCCTTTCTGTACTCTAAATGGCATTTTTCTAGCTGCTTGCTTGCCTGTTTTTGGTCCTGCCTCTGCACTGTGGACATGCTAAGTGTGCACACATGGACAGAACATGTACAGCTGGAGTATGCATGGCCCTGTACAAGCCCAGATGCATATTTGCATGCCTAAATTCAGGGAAAAAGTAGAGGGGAAGAGAACAGCCCTCCCGTGTTTTATATCAAATAACCTGAGTTAGGGCATTTTCCTTGGAAACCAGAAACCAGAAACTCAGGCTCAAGGCCCCCTTTGCCATAAAAATGTTAACCATTGTTAACTCAACTTATATATTTGTGTGTGTGTTTGTGTGTGTGTGTGTGTGTGTGTGTGTGTATTTCTATATATACCCAAAGCAATTGCATGCACAATGGAATTGCTGGAGCATGGAGCAATAGTCTGTGGATATCCTTTTGTGGAAGGAATGGACCTCATGACCATCGACTGTATTGTCCTGTGTCAAAGCAAATACCAGTTTAACAGGGATCCATATCCAATATATGCGTGCTCAGAAGAGGGACTTTGGTGGACATTCACAAGCACATTCACTCTGATTGGTCCAAATTTGCCAAGTTTAAACCACAAGTGTCAAGGTAATGACTCAGTACATATAAATGCATATCTGTACAAGAGAGAGACACACATTCTGAAATTGAAGACAATTCACAAAAGGGATTTGAAGCTTTTTATTGCCTCTTTCAGTATCTAAGTTCAAGTCAGGCACCATTAAGATGCTCAAAACTCACATTCAGCTGGTGCCTAACTTTGGAAGCATTTAAAATCCCTTAGCACTGGAAGGCATATTTATACCTCCTTCATACCATGTTCACTCTATGCCCAATAAACCCCAAATGGATGTAATTTAGCTGCCTTAAAGTTGATCAGGTTATGTATTGATGAGCATACCTAGTACAAGAATGCTTAGTGGCATGTGCTCAGATGCCTCTCTAACATGATTTTACTACATTCATTTGAGGAGTTAACACATGTGGAGGAGGCATGCTCTTCTTTTTTTCTGGTGTTTCCTAGCACAGTCTGGAGGCATGACTGTGTCTCCTTATATGAGCTGTCATTTCCACTGGTAAAGTTCTTGATGTGCTTAAAATTCTGCTGTTGGGAATACACAAATCAGCTTGAGCCATGATGACATATAATGATGCTTCGATTAACCCCAGAGCATTTGATAGCAAGGTGGCTAGAGCACTTACTCGAGATGTGGGAGCCCTGTTTTCAAATTCGTGCTCCAAATCAGGGAGAGGGGGTGGGGCTGTCTCCTACATTTCATGGAAGTGTGCTAATCACTGGACTCTTGGCTTGGAGCACCTTTTCTTCTTCTTTTTTTTTTTTTGTGGTAAAAGGCTGACTGGATTTAGCAGCCTAATTCTAAGAAAGGTGTCACTGCTGCTATTATAATGTGGAGGGAGAAGATTAGGAATTCACAACTTCCTACTGGCCAGCCTAAACAGTCCCATGCAATATGCTGCTTTCTGGAAGTACCATGCTTAAGCAATTAACTTCCTCCATCCATTGCAGGGAAAGCTCTGGTACCTAACTGAGCTGGAGAGTCCATTAGGTGACAAGACTCTCTAAAAATGTAATTATCACAGGATGAGTACTGTAACATCTCAGTCGTTTGTGGATTTGGCCTTCAGTGTCTGGGTGTGCCTGTGGTGCCGAATGTGAAGTCCATGATTCTCTCCTCTCAACCCCGGACCATGTTCTCACCTGTTCATGATAGTGAGGACTTGGGAATGACACCACCAAGAGATATTATATAACATGATATACTTTTGTAGGGATCAGGGAATCCCCCACTGCTTGCCTGTTCTCTTGCTAAATCTCTTGCTAAACTAATCAGAACTTTCATTCCTCCCATACAAATTTCTATTTAAAAAGCATATAATTTCAGTGAATGAAAAACTTTGTAACAGTAATTAAAAATCTTATTTGTATCTATTTTGACCACATTGAGCCTGGTAGCATGTTCAAAAATTCTAATATTTTCAAATACGTCAATAGTAATTGAATTTAACTTTCCCCCCTATAAACAGTACATATTAGATTTATCAAACTAGTACTGACTGACCTTGCCATAGGTGAATTTCACTCCTTAATTTGCTTAATTTTATATTAAAAATTATTGCTATGGGAATAAGGGTAGTCACACTGGTGCTTGCAATATCTGTTCTGAAGCTCTCTCTTGACTATGTGACTAGTGAGGGGGTTGGGGAAGAATGATTGGAAAAAGAATGATATCACTCTGAGCCATGGAGACCGATACTCTTGCTTTAACTGGTTTCTATTTGCAAAGACAGAGCCTTAATTAAAAGGCCTCGCACAAAGAATAGATAAGATTTAAGGAGAAAGAATTGTTTTAGTTCTTTGCTTTCTCCCAGATATATTTCTGCCTCACTTTCTGAGCTATCACCCAACTGGCATATCCTGAGAGATCTTTTTTTGCTTCTTTCCTTTTAACAGGTAGATGCATGTAGATTGTGGACCCAGTTATACCCCCTTCTAAATTTTACTTGATCTACTCAGCTTTCAAAGTGAGAAGAAACCTGAAATTCTGCTTCAGCTTAGAGGAAATATAACATACAGTTTTGGTAGTCTGGTTTCAGCCTCTCCCCACTCACAGTGAAGAATATCATTGGTCTTGTCTGAATAAAGAACATACTGTAGATCAGCAAGTGAATAAAAATCAATTCACTTTATTTAGCATAATTTGATCACAATTTTCCTAATTATTTGACTGACTTAGCTCCTGCTGTTGCAAATACATGCACAATATGTTACAATGGGTCAATTTTAAATGATTATGGTTAAAATTCCATGTGTAATCCTACTGGGATGAGGCTTTAAAGCTTAATCCAAAATCCACTGGCGTTCATGAGAGTCTCATTCCCTATCTTTACACTTACCATTTCATTTTTTAATTATATCCTTTGATTAAAAACACAAATGTATGTACATATTCAGCATCAAAACTTTCCTTGTGGAGTTTTCATGTATTTAAGCTTTGAAGTTTGATTCATTATACCAGTTCACCTGCTAGGTCAAAAATAATCCTTTGTTTTATTTGTATATATTTTTAGAGCTGGATATACATAAAAAGGCAAAAGTTGTTTATCAAAACTTTTACTTTAATGGTGACTGCCATGACAAAGCAGTACAAGGCATGCTAATAGGGCACTTGGAATATTTTCAGAGGAAAACTTCAGCATACCAGTACTGCGAACTAAACAGAATCCTGCAGAAGGTGGAAAGGCTAACGCAATATAAGTGTTTTGTGGAAGCACATGAGATGAAGTGATTTCTTTGGGTTTTTTTTTCTTTTTTACGGAGTGCTTGTGTACACAATGTGATAAATTCATTATTTTAAGAGATCATACCATTCATTGAAAAGAAATTGTACTGTTACTGTATTTTCTCTTATAATGTACTGTAAAAATGTAATTACTGTATCTTTTTCTTTCACCCTTAGAGATGAATGAAACTGAATTTTATACCATACGGGGAATTTTTTTTCCTTTTTGGATCTGCTTCTAAATGTTAAGCTTCCTTTTATGCCTGCAAACTATTAAAACTCAGTCTTCTATTGCCATATGGTATTATGGATACTAGTTGTATAATTTTGTTTATTTAATGGCATTCAGAGTTACTTTTGTGTGCTGGTAGAAGACAAAATCCTATGGTGTTGCCTTCTCTTCTTTTTTATACTTGTAATACAAAATGGGTGAGAGCTAATTTGAAGCCATACTTGAAAGGTGAGATTATTAAAATTTGTAGTCAATTATATATAAAAAATTGACAGCTAAGTTGTTTTGCAGTAACACAGGGGTGGGCAAAATATGGCCCTCAAGCCAGATCCAGCCTGCCAACTGATTTTATCCAGACCATGTGTCAGTGGCCACTAAGTCAAATGATCTGGCCTTTAGGGAGCTGGCGGTTCTGGCCGTTATGTCATGCCAGACAGGCGGGCACATCTTGACCCCATCCACAGCTTACATCAGCTCTCGCCCCATGCACTGGAAGCAGCACTGGATGCATGCTGGCATCAGCTGTGGACGCTGTCTGCAGGTTCCTGCCAAGGACTGGGGTGACTGCCTGGGACCGCAGCTGACGTGCTGATGCAATAGCATCACCTGTGGACCGGGGGGATGCCCTGATCCTCAAAGGGAAGCTGCTACCTGCATCCACAGCGGATGTCAGCTTCTACCTGGTGCTGCTTCCATTGCCTGGGGCAGGAGTTAATGTAAGCTGCAGGACTGTGTTGGAGGTGTGAAATGGATGGGGGGCAATGAAGAGGAGTTCAAAGCGGGGAAGGGAAAGACAACAAGAGGTAGGCCTGCCTATGATGAGCTTCAGCAGCTGGTGCTGGGCACCAGACAAAAGCAGAACCCAGCAACAGGTGTACTTACTGCTCCGGGGCCCTTCTGACTAGCTACCCAGAGCCCACATCATGCCTGTCCCACAGGTCCTCCCCACTGCTGCTACTACAACCTCCAGGCAGCCCTGAGCTTGAGGAGTGGCATTGGAAGCAGTGGGGAGGACCCACAGGGCAGCCACAGCCAAAAGGGCCCCAGAAGTGGCAAGGGTGCCCATTGCTGGTCTTGATTTTACCTGGTGCCCAGCACCAACTGCCACTCATCATGGACAGGGCCGCCTCTCTCTGTCTCCCCCTTTGTCCCCCTTCCCCTTCCCCCGCAACCATCCCACATCTGGCCCATGTGCCAGAAGCAGTGCCAGGCAGGTGCCAGCATCAGCTGTGGATGCAGGAGGCAGCTTCCCAGGGATTACGGCATTTGCCCAAGTGCCTTGGAGTAGGAAGGTTGGCTAGAGGCTCAACCTGCTGAAGCTGTCACCTGCACTCAGGCCAGCTCCCCACCCAGAGCCCCATCCTGTATAGGGAGGTTTGGGGAGCTGGGGGGGTGGGGGCTGACTCGGCCTATGACAGCTCTCCAAAACGCCCTATGTGGCCTGCAGGCCCAAATAATTGCCCAGCCCTGCAACATTTATTATTTGGTATTTGTGGGGTTAGTAAATCGCATGTATATATATATATATTTTGTGTGTGTGTGTGTGTGTGTGTGTGTGTGTGTGTGTGTGTGCGTGCACACGTGTGTGCCACGTATGTTTGCAAGTGTATGAATATGTTTCTCTTGTATTTATAACCATTCACTCTAACTTTGTGATAATAGCTGGAAAAAATTGACTCATCAGTAAAACAGAATAATGAAACAGTTTTTCATTAAAAGAATGGAGGCATTTTTCCCCTCCCTATTTTCATTCAATTTTCTGACCCATTATGCTTACTAATGATCCCTATCATATCTATTGAATTTTGATGTTAAAAGTATATAGTATTAGTAGGCTGTTTAGAATGAAAATCAGTATTCATGTAATGGCCTAGATTTAACATCCACCATGCCACAAAGTAGTGAATGATGTTAACAGTTGTGTATAATGGTTAAATACATGTGATCACAACTCCAGCTGTAGTTTCATGGAATAGATCTCTCTATTAGCCTTGAATCAAAAATGCATTATTTCTAACGGGCAATTATTTCTACCCAAGATCGGTCCTCTTCTGCACTGCCATGTGTGATGTATACTGTTACCTTTCCTCTATTTCCATTAACATACGCCATGCAGAAGGCCTATACCAGTTAGTTACCTGTTATACCTTCTTTGTAGACTGAGGTATAGCTTCAGTGTGTTGACACTTCAGTGCTTTGCCAGGTGACCATGGAGAATGCCAGGCACAGGTGGGCTGCCAGGCAAATGCCTCCCAATCAAAATTTTCCTGCTTTCCCTTCATTTTCTACTGGAGCCATACTTTGTTCCAGTGCCTGGGATTTTGCTATGTAGTTTTGGGATGGAAAGTAGATCACCAACCTAGCACATATCTTGCTTTACTGGGGTAGTGTGGAGTAGCTCCTCCAAGTCTTGTGCTATAATATTATTTCTGGCCTGAAGCTCCTGGGGATTCTGAAAAGTTTGGGTGGCAGTGAAGGCAAATTTTGTGCCCATGCCTTTTGGCCTGCTTCTCGGCTAATCCATAACTAACGTGTCAGTTGACTTCATAGCATGGGCATTGAACTAGCTACAAGCCTGGAGCACAGTCACATCACAGGGTCAGAGTTGCATCCCTGTAAGTCCAAACAATATGTGTGCATCTCTGAGTCACGCTAAGATGCCTTATGCTGGCCCAGCCCACTTTAGAAGAACCCAACCAGGGATTGGGTGCTAAGGGCAAAGAGAGCCCTTTACATGTTAGACAGTTACAGCCTAGAAATATTTTAAAAGAAGCTTTATGATCTATCAAACCCATTATGTGCTTCCCAGCTGGGAGCATTTTTCAAACTTTCTGCTCCCTAGCAAGAGGCTGCTATATGGGGCTGTGCGGATCCATGGTTTTGCTTCTTTCCTCCCTCTCTCCCCAAAGGGCATGGGGCGCAGAGCTGACTGTCAGTGTCAATCTGCAGCTCCTGTCTCTCAGAACTGCAGCTCTACTCCCATGCCTAACATGCAATAAAGGAATAAAGTAATATAAATACAAAAGATAGGGAAAGAGGGAGGAAGTGATAGGAGCAGGTTCTATTGCTGAAAAAGGTGAAAAGTGAGTTGAAGAAATCAAAGAGGATAAACAAAGCAGTTAACCTGTGGGCAAAAGGGTTAAAAATAATCCAGGTAATGGGATAAAAATCCATAATCTCTGTTGAGACCATACTTTAACACAATTCACATTGCAGAGGAATGTAGGCAGCCATGTTAGTCTGAAATTAGGTAGAAGGCAGGGTAGAGATGCACCTGATTAACAACTAAATCATGGATGCATGAAAACTTCTTCATCTCTGATTCAGTTAAGATAGAAAATGTACCTATCCTGCCTACAATCTGGTTTGTGCATGATTCCACATTCAAGTTAATTGTAAAAGTTTTTTTTTAATTTTTTTATTTTTAGTCTTTAGGAACAGCTACTCTGAGGTTAGTGATGGAATATCCAGGGTGGTTGAAATGTACTGCCACAGACTTTTCTGTCTTTTTGGAATCAATGTCAAATCAGTGTCTATTCATTATTTCATGTAGGGATTCCACCATCTGTCCAGTGTAGGGCAATATAAGCAGTACGTAAGGGTAACACGAAGAAAGATACTGATAGGATGCTTGGGAATTTGTACTATGGAAGTCCCACACTGCAGTATTTAATCTGTTCAAGTACCAGGAATCTTCCTGTCCAGGTGATTTGTATAATGGGTGGCTGAAGCCATTATACCTATTAGCCATAAAAAGCCCCTCTAAAAGAAAATTATTAGTAACTTTAGGTAATGCCTCTCTGTCTACCTTAAATTTTTTTCACATTCAGTTACAAAATGACTATGAAAACTATAGTTCTGGTTAACTTTATCATTAGTGTAAGTAATAAAACTCACATCTTTCATATGGAAAGCATCCAAGAACTGGTAAGCATACGATTTTATTGATCAGAAAATTAATATTGTTTTTTCAACAATTAAATGAGTAATGTTTCATATTAAGAGTGAAAATGAAGCAAAAACAAAATAAGTTCACATTTTTCGTTTCAGTCTTACTCTATAAGCAATAAATACAATGCCATAGCTTCATTAATCTTATTTACATTGTACAATACTTGAATTTTGCCTAATTCCAAGCATAAATGTTTCATGGCATGTAATGGTAACACAAAAGTATGTGTTGTAGCATTTCTACAGCCCAGTACTCACTATGAAAAAAATACAGAATGCCAAAAAGTGGTAAGTTAACATTTACAAAAAATGGAATAAACTGAGATCCTAGTACAGGCCTCGAACTAAGTGTTGTTTGTGGCAATTTGTTAAATGAAGGCAGTAGGATAAAAATAGACACATTCTATTATTTGAATATCCAGACATATAAAACTAACATCTTGATATTACAGATATCAAATATTACACAAGATTCTAAACAAGAGAGATTGAAAATACTCATCATACATACAAATGTGGAACTGCAGTGACAAATGCTGTCCTGTTAAAAAGAACTATTAAAAATGAACGGTTGCCTCTTTTCCTTCAGAATATAAGTAAAAACTGCACAATGATTTGTCTCATGTGCTCTAATAAGGTATAAAACAAAAAACCACAAGGAAAATCAGCATAAGGATTTGATGATTTGATTAAGCATCACAGTAGAAAGAAATCCTGCTTTCAGCAGCCGAGGATGTAAGAGTGATATGGTAAGAAAAAGAAGTAGGAAACCTATTCTACAATGAAAGTGCCAGGTGGAAGATGTTCTACTTCAAACTCAGTGGAGAATAGAGCTATATAGTATTTGGGGCACAATGCCTAGCAAGGGTTGTGTTTCATACAACCTTGCAAGGGCTACATGAATGTAAACTCTTTCCTAAAGAGAAGAGGGCACCTGACAGTACATTGTATTTCTCCACTCAAACTGTTAGGATAACCCTTTTACCTAAAGCACCGTAGCTGTAGCCGTCATCTCTTGATGTGCCATACAAATACAAAGCTCTCTAGTGAAATGACAGGGTACTACTGGCACCCAGTCCTTTCTTTAGTAAAGGATGTGGAGTTGCACTAACTGAAATAAAACTGAGCTCTTCTAATTTAACTCTGAGATTACAACAGTTTTTCAGCTATCATTTATGATTTAATCATGATAGTCTAGTCAGGCACTTTTGAATCAAGCATCAGGAAATCTTATGTAAAGAAACCCTAAGGAAGTTAAAAGCTTAAAAACGTAGAACTTGCTGTTTAGATTACACATGGGCATATGTCTTCCAAGATAAATGTGAATTAGTTAGGCACCTGATTATTTTGACGATTGATTTCAGTGGGAGATAGGCCTTGGAGGATCTGGACCATGAAATTAAAGAGCAAGATCTTTAGTTCATGTAATTCTACATATTTCCACTGACTTGCAGAAAACTATGCTGATTTACAGCAGACGAGAATCTAATCCCATGCGTGAAGTTCACATCTGAGCAGGATGTCTACACCACTTAAGTTTTCTAGGAATTTCACTCAAACCAAATAATAATAAAAAAATGTTGTTCAAGCAACTTGGTCAGAAAGCAAATTGGTAAGCAGGTTGTATCCCTCACAATAGTAAATATTATGACACTTGATTTCTAGAACCTGGCACTGAAATAAGTACAGCTTCCATATGACTTTCATGAAGTTCATATGCACTCAGTCAGACAGCTTGTTATCTGACCAAAAATCTTGATGCCTGCAACGTCTGAGTTTCTATATTTTCATAAGGTTTTTAGCAGAATCCCTTCCAAGTTAAACATCAACCAGTAGAAGATCTAAAATATATGGTAAACTGCAAGTGTTATGAATGCACTGCATTTTCCTAACATTGTTATCTTTTGAAACTGCAATGATGAAGACAAACATTATCTAAAGCCTTAGGAAATCACACACCAATAAGCACTGGGTTAGCTAATTAGCAGCCTATTTAATTTTATTAAAAAATTAGTGGCAAAGTGACATTAGGAATAAACCTGAATTCATAATGTTTAATCATAAGCTTTTAAAATCAAACTGTTTTTAGAAAAGCTTTTTATTACCTCTCGGGCTGGCTTTCATAAATCTGAAATATTTTTGTACGATAAAATTCTATCAACCCTGCCACTAGATTTTCATCCTTTTCAGTTTCCTTCACTTAAACAAGCCATTAACTAAAAATAAAGTGTTTTTCTTTCCTTTTTGCTTCTAAACAGGATTTTCTGAGCGCGACAGTCATCTTCTACCATGCTCCCCTAGTCTTGATTTTTTTCCTTCCATTTCTATATAAAAATACACTATGTAAAAAAATAACACTTTTAAAGCATACATAAAATGCTGTATTCAAAGACATTTTCTTAAGACCTTTTTAACAGCCTTCACAATAATTGTTTGTTTACCATAAATTCTATTCCGACATCCTTGTTCATGAGGAATAGAAACAATGAACTCATGGAATATAGTACGGCTCAACTTTGAGTAAACTGAGGCAGATTCAAACCTTATACAATCAACAATCACAATATAATGTTGAATTTCCTAAACAATACACTTTAAAAAGGCTCCAAAGATTTTTTATAAGACAGAGCTTATACTGTAACAAGCTTTCTGAACACTGAAAAATTCCAACATACAAAAAGAGGCTGAATAAGTATCTGTCTTGGATGGCTTAGGAACAGTGCATCCTGCATCCATGCAGGAGGTTGGGGTACACGACCCTTGGGGTCCTTTCCAACTTGATAATTCTAAAAATCACCTAGGTCTAAGGTCTTGACACTATTATTTAAATAGCATCCAATCTTGCATGTCATTTCAGGCAAGACTCGCAGAGCGTCAATACAAATTTTGCCTTATAAGCTAAGGACCAAGGTATGTGTTAAAGAATAATTATCTTTCAATGCAAGTAGACTTGTCAAAGATCCGCAGCATGTTTAAGCATGCCTTTAAGTTCCATCAAACTCATTTGTGAATAAGCTTTGTTGAAAAAGGAATTAAAAGTTACACGTGTACTAATAATGGACTTTTCTAACTAGTGCACCTAACTAGTACTGCTCTCATTAAAGTCAACAGGAAACTGCCGTTGAAGACACACACACACACACACACACACACACACACACACTTTTCAGAATTTGTTGTACAGCGTTACATTGCAGGAGAGATGCAGTTGGGTGGTTTCATACCGCAGATTTCTGGCAGTAGCATCTGTATTCCTTTATGCTTGGTTTAAAACAGAAGCAAAAATGAGCCAGCTCACTGCCAATATATCAAAGTCCATTATCTTAAATCAGGGCTCGGCAACCTTTTAGGAGTGGCAGGATGAAGTAATGGAGTTCATTCAAAAGGTGGGTGTCTCACCACCAAATTGCCACCTATGTCCTGGCTTTGCAGGCTGAATTAAATCACTGGGAAGGCCAAATCCAGCCAACAAGCCATAGGTTGCTGCAATCCTGCCCTAAACAGTCTGTCTTTCTAAATAGTTATATGTTGTATATGATATTAACCTGGACATCTTATTGTAGTTCTGGCACTTGCCTTAATCACTTGTTTAGGTTGCATGTATCAGTTGAAGTAAAACATTACAATATGATAAATAAAGTATTTACAAGCTGAGTTCTTGCAAATGAAGTGGCTTACAATATAACCTAGTCTTCATACAAGCTTTCAGGAAAATAAGAAATCTTTCATTGATTCCCTTCATACGAAAAATTGCCAACTTTGTCTACACGGTAGAAACTGAAGAGGCAAAGTCTGTATTTTTATAAATGTACTTTTATATTTGTGCATACATATATATTTATGTGTCCATACTGTATTGACACACATACATGCGTGCACACACACACACACACATATATATATGTATGTATAAATGAATATATATGTGAGGAATATGTTGTCTTAGGTTGCATCATTCAGGAAAAAATGTCCCAGGTTTGGCAAAAATCTGGCCATGAAGTCACTAAATCAACAGGTCAAGTTCATGAACTCTGAGGATTAGAGTACTGAAGATCTAAAGAGTCTCTAGCAGTCAGCCATATAGCTTTTCAGTTTTTAAAACAACCGTCTCCATGTCATGGTATCCTTTCCCATTTAAATGTTCAGTGGTGGAATCATGATTGTAGCTGTAGCCCTGAACATCACTGATTGATGATACTGTGTAGGAAGCTGTGCGAATAGCATCTGAGTGACTGAAGCTGTGTTCAAATTGGATTCTGTACTGGTTCCAGTGTCTTCTCAAAACAGCTTGGACCTGTTGCATTAAGTGAACAGGAAGAAAGGAAAAACATTATATATACTTTTTTGCAAGATATCTTACATTCTGTAGTTAGACTGTGAGTACATGGCAATATATGCAAACATCTGAGATGTTTTGAAGGAAATATAAAAGTAGTTAGGTACACTGGTACATCTTGAATGGTATAATTATATTTTACATTTTTAGTAATTTAATGCTTACAAAAGGTGCTGGATTAATAGGTCTGGAGACTAGCTGAAGTTCAAGTTTCTGCTCTCCTTCACTAATGTGCTTGACCCGAAGTGGAAAGACCACTTTTAAGGATGAGCAGCCACCTCTATTAGCAACTATATTCAAGAGTTCAGTTCCTTGGTAGATACAAATTCATATATTAACACCGATATCTTACTTGCACCTTCTCTTATTCTGATTAAGCCCTCATCAAACTGATAGAAAATACAATTTCCTGAATTGAGTTCATCACATGTTCTTACCCTGGTGGAAAATAAATTTGATAAAATAGCTGAAGGCCTCAATGTCCCCAGTTTGTTTATATGCTTCATTGTAAGGATATTTTCTTTTTCAATTGGCTTCCTCTAACACAATATGGCAAAACACCTGTGCTCCACAAAGGCTGGATTTACCAAAAGAGCCACATTAATGAAATTCACAGGGAAGGGGTCAAGTGAAAAATGACCAGAATTCTGAAACAGCTGCTTTTAGAAAGACTCAAGTTAAAGTCTTTGTTTATGTTTTTCCTTGTGCTCAAGAGGCAAAAGGTTATGCACTAATCCTGCCATTTAAACTGAAGTTACATTAAGAATCAAGTTTTAGCTATATGGTCCCTTAATTTCATCTCAGCTACAATCTAGCGTACTCTTTGCACAAACACATTTATTGGTGCTGGCAGAGCTGTTCGGCTACTGTTATTTACAGCTGCTAACTGTGGATGAAAAATGGATAACAGGTGTTAAAAACTTGCCCTAATGTAATGAGTATTTAATATAACAGCAATAGTTCAACTATAATGGGGTGCTCTCACCCTTGTGGGCTCAGCCCCACCAGCACACAGCTTCTGCATGGGGCTGCTACTGCTGCTGCAGCCCCTGGGGACCTGCTCCACTTCCCCAGTCTCCTTCTGGCTCTGGGCAGCAGGTAGGGAAGCAGTGGGGCTGAGGCTGCAGCTGGGCAGGAGCGCAGAACATGGGGCTGGGGTTGGTGGCAGCACGGAGCCCATGCCCAAGGGGTTGGCAGCAGCATGGAGGTTGGCTGGCCAGTGTGTGGGTGTGAGGGAGGGTGGAAGGTGTGGGGATTTCTCCCCGCCCCCACCACTCTCCCTATTGCATGCAGCCCCAGTAGGTGGTGGCAGCAGCAGCAGCAGCAGGCGGGGTGCTCAGGGTGCAGGTGTCCGGTGGGGCATGGCTCCAGCCAGCACTGTACACTGCAGTGAGGGGCGCAGTCTTTGCCAGGTCATTTGTATTGCCAGCACTCCCTGCCACTCACGCACACCCCTGCACTCACAGCATGGGAGGGAAGCCCCATGTGCTGGAGCCAGCTGCTTTTCCCACCAGGGCTGCACAGCACTGGAGAGAAGCCTCAGGCACTGGAGCTGGCTGCCTTCTCTGCCCCCCAGGGGAAGGCAACTGGGGCTTCCCTCCCCTGCAACACAGTCCTGGTGGAGAAAGCAGCCAGCTCCAGTATGTTGGGCTTCCCTCCCATGCCCAGTGAGTGTGGGGGCTGTGCACGAGTGGCAGGTAGCATCAGGATACAGATGGCCCAGGGGAGGCTGCACCCTTCACTGCAATGTCCAGTTCCGGCCAGAGCTGTCCCACACTGGGCGCCTGTGCCCTGAGTGACCCACCTGCTGCCACTGCACCACGGGAGGAAATAAGGGGTGGGGAGTCCCACACCCCCACCATCCTTCCTCACACCCCACAAACCCACACCCTGCCCCCACAACCCCTGACATATACATAACCCTCCAACATATCTTATGCCCCTCCCACACAGTCACACCCACTCAAAACTCCCCACACTCCCCCACATCCAACCACACACACAAAACCACACCCCCCACACCCCACCATACATATCCACTACACACACCCCCATCACACGCATACCACACATACACACACCAGAAAGCCAACCACCCACACACCCATACCCCACTACATCATACACCCACCCCCCACCACACCATGCACGTACACCCACAACCATGCCCCACCATACACCCCCCCGCAATATACAAGACTAAGAATTTATTTTGGAGTTATTATGCAATTACTCTATATATACAACACAAACAAATCATGACAAAATATTTTTCATAATAAAATTAAAATACATTATAGTAGGTGTTTGACTTTTAGTGTATGATCTGTTTTTTTTCTGGTTCTAAGATGGCAACCCCCCTCCCAAAAGAAGCATTTCTGGGGGGCAAGAGGAGGGACTTCTGGTGGCAAAGGTTAGGGGTAGGTCTTCCAGTCCCAAGATGGCAACAAGGTGGTGGGGCAACTGTCAAGGGGTGGGACTACCCATGTGGCTCTCAACAGCTCACCAAAACTTGTTAAGCGGCCCTCCACATGAAATAATTTCACACCCATGAACTATAATATTTATTTCCTTGTTAGGCTTTCAAAAAGGATTAAAAATGATGGGCGCCTAACTTGTCGGGGGGCTGATTTCAAAGAGTGATATGGTAAAATTGTCTTCACAAATGAAATATCCAAAATCACCCAATTGTGTCAGATTTATTGATGAGCACAAAATTGCAAGATAAGCCACGACTTGCAAGAGTAATGGTGACCAAATATTGTGGGTCAGTACTTTCATTATGTATTGTTTTTGTTTGGCTGACATTTTCTAGCACAATGGCTTATTTTGCTTAAGGTCACTGTGGCTTTAATTTTGAAAGAAAAATAAAAATAGAACAGCACAGACATAAACTTTGGACTTCCTGAAGTCTGTTATCAAAGCCTTAGTTAAAAAAGGGCTTAATATTTTTTTTAAAAAGAGACAAAAAATAAACTTAGACAATTATCAAAAAAAATCAGTTAAAGTAGGAAGCCAGTATATTTTTCCCCATCTGGATTGCCATCTGTCTGAATCCACTGCAAGCCTTTTAGTCTGCACTTCATAAGTGCAGATCATCAAAGCATTGAACAGGTATTAGCTGCCTAAATACTTTTGTGGATCTGAGTCCTAGCTCTCTTTACATAAAAAAATCAGTATCTCTGTCTGCAGCTGTATGTACTATTCTAGTTTACATCAAAGGAAGTTCTGCCACATATTGAGTAAGGTTAGTATGCAAGCTTAATTCTTCACACTGTAAAGAACCCATTTCAATTAAATGAAGCTGTGAGTCACAGGAATGTTATAAAATATCTGTCTTTCTGAGAAAGGAACTTCAGAAGTTGCTAAAATCCCACTCTTTACCTATTATTCTGATGTTGTGACCTAAACTCTCAATATGAAAACCTCAACTCTCAACTGATTAAAAGATATGTGCAGTCCTAAATGAATGTTAACATTATTATCATTACTAATTATTTTATTTGCCATGAATGTCCACAGTACATGCACACAGTAGGCCATACACTGAAGAACTGATAATTTAAAATTTAAATAGATGTGACAGACAGCTTAGGTTTTTTTAAAAACAGGACATTTGGGGTGTCTATACATGTGATCTGGGGGTGGGGCGGGTGCTTTAAATAGAGCGGCTCTGAGAGCTGCTCAAGTTAAAGTGCCCAGAGCATCTTGTGTATAATCATCCCCATGCTTCAAAATGGTGGCGGGGGCACTTTGTTTGACGAGCTTTAGATAAAACGCCCTCTCCACCATTTTGGAGTGCGGGGATGCTGACACATTAGACATGGAGGCTGGCTGGAGCACAGTAAATACCATGCTTTAGCAGATATGATTAATCAAGTCTGCTCCAGCACGCTGTAATTATAGTGGGTTTCAGCAGCCTCCATGCTCATGTATAGGCACCTCAAGGGTCTTGCTACATGTTCAAATTAAAGTGGGATAGAAACCAGCTATAGAGTTGTTACACACTCTCAAGCACTAACTTTGTTGGCTCTTTTTATAGATCAATAGTCATTTTTATGGTGTGTTAATATACTTCGTACATGTGGCTGGTCTAAGTTTAATGCATGATTAACCAGTTAATTGTGTGATAATTACTTTGCACTCATGGCCAGTCTTACTTTGCACACGTGGTTGGTTTAAATTTATTGCGCTATTAACCAGTTAACTGTATAATATAGGTAACTGTGTAGCAGGGGCCTGAGATACAGTGAACCAGAGTGACTTGCCCAAAGCTACAAAGGCTGCCAATTAAACTGAGACCTCTCGCATTCTACGCATGAATTTTATGTCTTATGCCTGAACTCCTGGCCACTAACTTCCTACATACTCAGCATGCTCTGGCCACTAGCTTCCTACAAAACTCAGAAACACAGTGATAGAGGTGCTCTGGGAGTTCTCTCCCCAATATCTCTCAAGCATTCTGAAGACAGAGGTCTTGTGAGAAGCTGCAAGGGACATGCCTGCACATCTTCTCTGCCTCATTTCTGGGTTTGGCAAATGCAAGTTGTTGTGGTTAGGCAGAGCAGGCTTGCAAATGGCTCTGTGGGAGAACACCAGAAACAGTGTAGCAACATGCTTAGGCCCTGGGACACATTCATTTCATGGCATGATGGGATCTGAACCCTGATTGCAACAATTAGGTCTCCTACCTACAATGCTACATGTACATGGCGGAACATGTGAGTTTTGGGATCAGGTATCAGATCCCATCACACCATTATTACTTGCCAGTGCAGGGGAAGCCTAGGATCACAATCCAGGGCTTCTTTTGCACTTGCATGTTGAAATCTGGTACCCATAGTCCGGCATAAACTGGCATCTCAGGGCCTGGACCAACAATCAGCTGTGGCAGGGCCTCAGAATTCAGGAGAGGTTCCCTGATACCAGAATCCCCATGCACTGGGGATGTCAGAAAACCATATGTACAACCAGGCTGCACACATGCTTTTTAAAGGTCTCAGTGAACCGGGACCCAGTAAAAGGTCTGTAATCTCTCCCCCAATCACAGGGTCCTTGTGGCCAGGATGTGTCAATTGCCTTGCTCCACACTGCCTCCTAACACTCCACAACCTGGTACCCTGACAACAGCAGGGTGCAACTCCATTCAGGGCTGTCAGCCTGTTGACCCAGGGGAAGCTGTCAAGCAAGCCCTGCCATGCAGCTGGCATTAGGCTGCATGGTGAGGTTACCTTGCCACACATTCAGTTTAAGGTGTGATGGAAACCAGTCACAAAAATATGTCACATATTTTGTAGAATATTTTTGTGGTTGGTTTCCCATTTTTTCTTGCTATTAATTGCCTGAAAATGTGTCTGGGTTACTATTTATGGCACGAATAACTTATTAATCACTTCTTAAATGTAACATGTAACTTTATAAAGCTTGGGATGCTCCAGACTTCTATTGCTATTGCAGCTCTTGCTATGCTATAGTTTAGC
This sequence comes from Alligator mississippiensis, assembly GCF_030867095.1. Lineage (NCBI taxonomy): Eukaryota > Metazoa > Chordata > Crocodylia > Alligatoridae > Alligator > Alligator mississippiensis. The sequence continues at coordinate 200,897,185 of NC_081827.1, read as the reverse complement.
ATATGCATTCAAGAAGTCCGATCTAGGGAAGATTTTAGAAGTTATGCAATATTAGTTAGAAGACATCGGGATAGTGTTGCTGCTTTCAGCCTTCTTAATTAATTAATCTTTACAGTAAACACCTTTCTACTGCCAAGGGAGGAATGTTCAGCGGATGCAGATTCCAGCACCAGTATTTACTATTAATCTGTAGATCTCCAGCTAGAGAAATAGCATGCATATGTTAATGCTTCTCTAAAGGTAGAAACAGAAGTCACCTTTCATCACCTTTGTGCCACCATAAAAACTTTTACTTCAGAGTGAAGGCAGGGCAAACAGATATCCATGCCTCTTGTTGTGCCATATATATATGCCCCAAATTTGTGGCTGCCACAAAATTGGCATTCATTTGTGCTGTTATTTAGCAGATAATGTCTGTCTGGTTTGTGGTGGGAAAGCCTGGGCAGTCCAGAGCTGTCCACAATCTCAAGCCAGTCTGGGGGCTTGAGGGGGCTCAGTTCTACACACCCAGGAATGCCCTTGCAGGATCAGACACTTCAAGCCCTGGAGTGGGTGTCCAGCTTTCACTGCTTACAGAAACATACTCTGGGGAATCTCTGGGTGCATCCCTATAAATGGGAAAAGCCAGGGTTTCCCCTGTTACAGAGATAGGTCCCCACATATCTGCAAGTGGGAAACCCTGGCTTTCCCCTCTTACAAACACATGCCCTGGGGCTCATCTCTGTAAGGAGGGAAAAATGGGCAGGGGCTCCCAGGGCATAAGGGGCCAGATCCTGCACAGGAACAGGCCCTTCAAGCCCTGGAAAAACACATTCATAGAATCATAGAATCATAGAAAATTAGGGTTGGGAGGAACCTCAAGGGGGCATCTAGTGCAATCCCAAGCTCAAAGTAGGACCATCGCCAACTAGATCATCCTAGCCAAGGCTTTGTCTAGCCAGGTCTTTAAAACTTGCAAGGATGGCAATTACATAACCTCTCTGGGTAACCTGTTCTAGTGCTTTATCATCCTCCTTGTCAGAAAGCTTTTCCTAATATCTAACCTAAAGTTCTCTTGCTGTGACTTGAGACCATTGCTCCTTGTTCTGTCATCTGCCACCACTGAGAACAGTCTAGCTTCTTCCTCTGAAGGCTGCTATAAATTCCCTTTGTCTTCTCTTCTCCAGATATGGCCTGTTGCCCCATAAGATCAATGAGAAGGACAACGGGCAACATATGTTTCATCCAATAAAGCACATCAGCTGTGGCAGGGCACATCCCAGCACAGCTGATATGTTCCATTTGATGACATCTATTTGTAGCCTTGGATTCCTAAATTATAACAAGATATTGCTATGCCAAGTGGCAGCAAAACACACCTTATATAAAATGGAAATACAATAGCTGAAGACTACTTTAACAGAGGGCCTTAATGGCCATATATTATGATTTATGCCAGCAGCAGAATCAATTATGATGTAGGAAATGCTTTCTTCAGTGTAGACTTGTGTGTAAACATGCCATTCTCTCCTTTGACTCTTTATAGCTCAGTATTAAGTTATTTATAAAGAGATGAACCCCTTTTACAGCCAGGCATAAAATAAAAACAGCAGCACTGTTGGAAGAACTGAAGATGACAGAAGAAAATGTTTAAAATACAGGAATCTGCACAGGGCTATTCAAAAAGAAAAAGAGAACATAACTGAAATGCTGTATTCAGTAGCCCATTTATCCCACTCAGGTGTGCAAAAGGTGTGCAAGAAAATTCCCTATTAGATGGAAACTAATAGCCCTAACACATCTATTTGTAGGGATGGTAGCAGAACTAATCCTTGTTACACTGACCTTCTAGTGGTATAAGACCCAGTGAGTCTGCTACATTTAGTGGTGCAACTGGAATCTGCTCAGGTTCCTGATATATATTGACCATAGCTGTGGCTCAGAAGATAATCTGGCCAAAACAAGTCCAAGAATGTATAATAACAGTATCCTAGTAGAATAAACAGCCAATTGCACTAAGGATAATAAGTTTTCAATTTAAAACCAAAAGTAAGTTTGATTTCATTTTGAAGTGGAACAGTCATATCCTGAAGGGATGCAAACAAATTAAAAGTAAGTAGAGCTGACCAAAGGAGGACAGTTCTGTTTTTCAGCAACTTTTGAGGTTTCAAGGTTTGTTTTGTAAAAATAGAATTATGCTCAAACATCCATTTTCAGAGTGAAATCTCAAGCTTTTGATTTGAGGAGACAAGGATATGTGGGGTGTGGTGCTTAAGGCACCACCCTGGGGAGGGGAAAAGTGATACAACTGCAGTCAGAGTCATTTGCAACGAAGCACGCTGCACTGAATCAGGAAGAGGAGAAGGATGTGAATGTAGGTCTCTTCTTGTCTCAGCACAAGGACCTAACCATCAATCTGTTTCCAGTGAAAAAGTCTCCCTTTTCATTTTACCTTCAACCTCAGAGTTTTCATTAAAAGCTGTAAATATTTTAGTTTGAACAAAACAGTATTGAACAAAACAGCATACAATTTAACTTCATTGAAAATATCCCAACAGTTCTGAAAAATAACAGACAGTTTATTAAGAAAGTTTCATGCCCATTTAATTTTGTTCCAATTTGGAAATAAACTTTACTCAGTTCTTATATTAACAGAATTTTGCTGCTTCTGCTCCTCCCCCAAGTGGCAGCAATATCAATGAGTGTATGTGAACAGTATTTGCTGTTTTTATATGTATCGGTATTTGTAGGATTCAGGCCACTCCTTCACTGATTCTACTAGACAGGATTCTAAGAACAATGAGGTTGTACTGCGATGAAGATAATTGTTTAGTAATGTAAATCTATGAAGCTTTAAGGTCTTGCCCTAAGATAGTCACTTTGCCTTTATAACTAAAAAAAAAACAACAATTCTAAAGCATAAGCTTATCTTAAAAAGGTTTAAAAAATCCAAACTAAAACAGGTGATTCCCCCTCACCTCCTTATTTTATAGCAGGGGTCAGTATTCATGGAGTTACCAGATTAAAAGACCCAGAAGCTGGAGATGATATATTATAGTAGAGGAAGTTAAAGGTGTTCCTTCACTGTGCCTTGCCCTTAACCTGGAAGAATCAATTCTGTCTTACTGGGACTGAGGCTGCCACAGTGAGGACACTTAAGTGCTTATTTTCTAGAATCATTTCTGCCAAGTTTGAATATGATATTTTCATATGATCTTTTTCATACAAAAAATCTGCAGAATGCTTTGTGTTTTGCCTTAATTCTGAAATAAAGGCTGAAGCTACTTGGCACCTACTTAGCTTCTAACAGAAATGGGCCCTTCAGTACTTGTAATGCCATGAACTATATTAGAGGAAATGCCTTACCTTAATTAAGCGCTTGTCAGAAAAGGGATGCTCAAATACCATTCTCTTACTTGTCATTTACATATTTCTTTTAAGTCTCATTTATAACTTTACATTTGTCATTGGGATCATAAATAGCTTTTTAAAAAAACTGAAATAAAAACTTGAAAAGTGAAATGAACAAGAAATATATTTAAATCAGCTACGATACCTCTCCGTTGAAAAAGCAGAAAATTGTAGCCACCAACAGACCCTGCAAAACAAACAAACAGAAAGTTTTGGTGCCTATAGATATTTTGAGCTATAAAAATATTTAAAATTCCTAATTAATATGCAACTAGCAAAGGAGAAAATGGATTGCAAATGAAAACTCAATTAGTAGTCATTTGGCCAGGCATTTAATGTGACATGTTATTTTTTCTAAATAGGGCCATCAAGCATATGACTCATGGGTTGGATCCAGCCCAAAGAACTGTTCCCTCTGGATTGCAGAGCTCTGGTAAGCCAGGCAATTCAGGGCTGAGGCTAGCAGGGTGTCGGGCCTGCCACAGAATCCAGAGCTACACAGCTCCATTGGGAACAGCTATGGCTATGGGTAACAGGAGGGTGAGAGAGGGTTGTGTTGACACAGCCATGCTCTCTGCTCTGCTTGCCCCACTACCACCAGGTCCAAATCTGGCTCAAAGATCCCTAAGGTCTGGATCTTGCCTGGGAGCAAGGTGAATTTGACACCCTGGTTTTAAAGAGTTAGTTTAAATGAAATGTAACAAACAAATAATTTACACAGTTGTTAAATACATTGAGATAATAAAATTGCGGTTATCTTTAAAGCTGCCATTCACATCTTGACTACTCTTTAGGATAAGTGACAAGTATTACTAAAAGCTTCCTACCTGATAATGCATGAGGATATGCATCACATAGTCATATACTTCTTCAGCAATACGTCCTTCTGGTCGCCATGGAATCAGCACAAATTCAATGCCAAGAAGTGGCACTAAAATCAGGGTAGCTCTCACAGCTTTCATATACAGATTAGATTCTGCCTGGTGTGTAACTTTTAGCTTTGTTATAAGAACTCGCACAATATTCAACAGGAAAAAAAAGTTTACCTAAAATAAAAGAAAATGTACTTTTTCTTAAAGTCTGATAAAATAGGCCAATGTTATTTTATAATGTTGAAAAAAAAGGGAAACATTTACAAAATACTTAAGACAAATCATACTACATGTATGTCATTACATATGTATTTACTGTAAAATATACTATCTGAAATATCCTTTATCTGGCTGGGAGCCATCCTTTGGCATTTGAAGGAGATTCGTTTTTGACACTTCTTTTCCTTTTATGCTTTTATAGAGATAATCATGTAGGTCTTTCAAGCTTGTGCATGCATAGCAATACAAGGACCAACCCCCGTGGGGCTTACAAGCTGTCAGCCTGATCCTGCATTCCTTGCATATTCAAAATTCCCAGTAACATCAGTTAAGTTTTTGGCACCTAAGGAATTAAGAATCTGGTTGCACATCAATTTGAACAAGCAAAATTCTAGCCCATGGAAGCAGTAGGAGTAAATCAAAATCTAAAGAGCAAAATCAATGGAGATTTTGCTATAAAGGGGCTAGGACTGCCTAGACAATGATAAGATTAGAAGATGCTATTATTATGCTATTTAAAACAACAGTAACACTATTTTGCACTTTTACAGCACATTCCATCCAAAGCACTCAAGACGCTGTGTAGATATTAATGAGTACATTCTTACTATATTCTCTGGCAGCAAAAAATTACTGTAAACACTTACTAACAGGGGAACCAAGGCACAGTTCCAGATCCATAGAAGCTAATGTACTGCACCATGATTTAAATGAATTAATGCCCAATTATCCAGGAAGTCCAAACATCCTAATACAGGCAGCGCTCGCTTAACATGGTACCAATTAGTGCTATTTCGCTATAGCACTCATTTAAAATTGATACCTGGTTCCTCTGAGTGCTCAGCGAGTTTTGCTATAGTGCTCAGTGGAATCAGCAAGTTTCGGTGGGAAGGCAGGGAGAAGCAGTGGTGGCGGTGGCAGCAGCAAGTGCAGTGAGCGGCAGTGAGTGCAGGGCGTGAGCATGGGGGTGGGAAGAAGCCAGGCATGGCTGCTGAATACAGAGTGGTGGGGTGGTAGAGCATCCCATGGGAGGGGGTGGTGCTTTTACAGCTGGCCAGGAGCAGAGTGGGTTTAAACCTGGCCAGGCAAAGTAGCAGGGATGCTGCAAACTGTCCTGCTCCCTGCCTGTTGCAAACATCCACCCCGCTCGTGTGGGATGCTCTACCACCTGAATTCATGAGCTGAAGCAGTGGCGGCAGAGAGAAGTGCAGGGCCTGTGCCGGTGCCCAGGGCCAGGACCAGCAGGGGCCTGCACCCAGGGTGGGGTAGCAGGAGTGTGGGGCCTGGGGCCAGGGTCAGCAGGGGCCCATCCCCAGAGCGGGACAGCAGGAGTGCCAATGCCTAGGCTGGCACATGGGGCTGGTGGGCCAGCGGGTAGAGATGGTGGCCGTGAGAAGCAGTGAGTGGGGGGGGACAAGCATCAGCATAGGGCCTGCATTGATGCCTGGGGCCAGGGCTGATGGAGGCCCAGGGTGAGGCAGCAGGAATGCCGGCCTGGGCTGGTATGTGGGACTGGAGAGGCCAGCAGGCTAATTGGGAGAGGTGGTGGCGACAAGAAGTGGCGGCAAGAAGCCGCAGTAACCAATTATCTATATTTACATTCATTCCTATGGGCAAATGGGGTTCGCTTAGTGCGGTTTCGCTTAGCGCTTAGTTTTTCTGGAGCCAATTAGGAGCGCTAAGTGGGGGTTGCTTGTACAGAGAAATGCCCAAGCAAAAAGTTCAGTTTGAGTTAGTATGTTTCTTCTGTGTTTCCCAGTTAAGCATGACTCTTTAGAAAGGTGCCAAGTCATTTCCAAATCAGGCCTTATATCACTTGCTTCACTGAAGTTAAAGCCCCACTGAGTGACCTTATTGGGATTACCAGCTTGGGTAAAGTAATTAAGATTTGACCTCCAGTGTAGATAGATGCTGAAAAGGCAAGATTTATAATAATTTTTGCTGTGCCAGTGTTAAGGACAAAAGTGCCTTTTAATCATCTATGGAAAATGAAAAACTTTACTAGGCATGCATGTAGGTATGTATGTATTGTTGCCCTAAAATTGTTCACTTATGGAAAAAGTGATAAAAAGAAGGTCATGACATTATGATTATTTTTAGAGCATATAAATATTTGAAATATAATATTTTAAAATTGTCATGCCAAGTTTTTACAGTGGTTAGCAGGCTTTTATTGCTTACTGAGTTTGAACCAGATTTGGGTTCCACTGGGCATGACTACATATCCTATTAATGTGACTGAATATGCTCCAGAACAGTTTGTGCTGGTTTTTATTGCTCCTGGACGTTTACATGTGTGCCCAGGAGTGCAGCATGTTGAGCCAGAGTGGAACAGCTCCAGCTGGCAGGGCGCCCCAGAGGTCATCCTGCCAGCCTGGGGCTGCTCCGACCTGGCTCATCATACAGTGGAGGGGCTCGCTGGGGCAAAAGGGTGCTCCAGAACAGGGCTAGTTAGCAGGCAGCCCCCCACACTGAAGCACCCTTATGTCCCAGCCAGCCCCATCAGCATCTACATGTGTTGCAGTGCACTAAATAATGCCATTGTAGGATAGTGCTTGTGTTGACAAGTACTAGCCTACAGCAGAGACAATTAGTTTACTATGGACTAATAGGACCACACGTGTAGATGCTGAGATTTTACTGCAAAGCAAATGTCTTGTGTAGACACCCCCACTAGGAGTTAGGTGCCTAAATACCTTTGTGGATCTGGGCTTAAATCTACTTAAACACAGTGAGTATTCATAGCCATAACAAGTGACAAGAAGATTCAAGAAAGGCAAGGAGTTTTCTGTTATCTCTTTTATTGGACCAACTGCTGGATAGATGGGAGAATTGTTGAATTAGCTTTGAGGCATCAAGTGACCTTCCTCAGGAGGCCACGCAAGTGAGACATATCTATATGAAGCTGGAGATAGGCCTGTTGAGAGTCTCTGGGTTAGGGTCAGAGGGGAAAGCAACAAGGGTGATGTCATGTTAGGGGTCTTCTATAGACCACCAGACCAGGAGGAAGTGGTGGATGAGGCTTTCTTCAAACAGCTAGCAGAAGTTTCTTGATCACAGACCCTGGTTCTCATGGGGGACTTCAATCACCCTGACATTGGCTGGGACAGTAATACAGAGGTGCACAGGCAATCCAGGAAGTTTTTGGAGAGTATTGGGGACAATTTCCTGGTGCAAATGCTGAAGCGGCCAATTAGAGGCTGCTACTTACAAACAGGGAAAAATTTGTGGGGAATGTAGTAGTGGACGGCAACTTGGGCAACAGTGACCATAAGATGATTGAATTCAGGATACTGAGGAAAAGCAGGATGGAGAACAGCAGAGTAAGGACCCTGGACTTCAGAAAAGCAGACTTCAACTAACTCAGGGAACTCATGGGCAGGATCCCCAGAGAAGCCAGACTGTGGGAGAGAGGAATTCAGGAGAGCTGGCTGTATTTTAAAGAAGCTTTCCTGAGAGTGAAGGAACATACCATCCTGATGCATAGGAAGACCAGCAAGTATGGCAGAAGACCAGCTTGGGTTAGCAGGGAACTCTTCAGTAAACGAAATCACAAAAAGGAATTTTTTAGAAGTGGAAACTTGGACAAATAACTAGGGAAGACTATGAGAGCATTGCTCAGGCATACAAGGATGAAATCAGGAAAGCCAAAGTACAATTGGAGTTGCAGCTAGCAATGGTAACGGATGTGCAGGGTAACAAGAAGGACTTCTACAAGTATTCCAGTAGCAAGAGGAGGATCAGGGAAGTGTGGGTCCCTTACTGAATGGGGAAGGCAACCTTGTCAAGAGGATGCAAAAAAGGCTGAAGTGTTCAATGCCTCTTTTGCCTCAATCTTCACAGGCAAGGTCAGTTCCCAGACTACTGCACCAGGCAGCACAGTTTGCAGAGGTGGTGAGTAGCCCTCAGTGATGCAAGAACATGTAAGGGACTACTTAGAAAAGCTGGACGTGTACAAGCCCATGAGGCCAGATGGGATGCTCCTGAGCATGCTGAGGGAGTTGGATGATGCAATTGTAGAGCCATTGACCACCATCTTTGAAAACTTATGATGAGCAGGAGAGGTCCTGGATGATTGGAAAAGGGCAAACATAGGACCCATATTTAAGAAAGGGAGAAGGGAGGATCCAGGGAGCTACAGACCAGTCAGCCTCACCTGAGGCCCTGGAAAAATCATGGGGCAGATCCTCCGAAATTTCTAAGCACATGAAGGAGAAAAAGGTGACTAGGAACAGTTGGCATGGGTTTACCAGGGGCAAATCATGCCTGACCAACCTGATTGCCTTCTATGATGAGATGACTGGCTCTTTGGATGTGGGGAGACCAGTGGATGTTGTGTACCTTGATTTTAGCAAGGTTTTTTGATACAGTGCCCTACAACATTCTTGCGGGCAAGCTAAGGAAGTGTGGGCTGAATGAATGGACTGTAAGGTGGACAGAAAACTAGCTGGAGCATCAGGCTTAGGGCGTAGTAATTAATGGCTCAATATCTAGTTGGCAGCTGGTATCAAGTGGAGTGCCCCATGGGCCGGTCCTAGGGCCGGTTTTGTTCAATGTTTTAATCAACAACCTGGAAGATGGCATAGAGTGCACCCTCAGCAAGTTTGCAGATGACACCAAGCTAGGGATGCTGGAGGGTAGGGCTAGGATTCAGCGTGACCTGGACAAATTGGGGGACTGGGCTAAAAGAAATCTCATGAGGTTCAACAAGGACACATGTACCAGTTTCAAGTTTTGCTGACGCCGCGAGAAGAGTTCTTGCCACTTTTTCAGCCCGGGGCAAAGCAGCCTGTGCGAGGCCCCCCTCTCTGTCCTCCAGCACACTGACACCGGGGAGTGCACCAGATGCTGCACATTTGATTAACAAGAATATTTGATTAACCGGCATCCCCTATTCCCCGGCATCCCCTATTCCCCTATTCCCCGGGGATGCTGGATAACAGAGCTTTTACTGTAGATGCAATGCACTTCTCAGTTTTATCACAGACTATACTGTTACATAGGTCATGTTTCTGTAAGTAAGTAAACAGTTTTGGAGTTAGAAAATCTAACATAGGGCAGTGGTCATGAACCAGTCACTCTTGATTGACTGGACAATCCTGGAGTCGTTGACAGTCAATTTCAGTCTGTCAGAGGCTCCATGATCAGGAGTGGCAGGACATGCTGGGCTGGGCGGGGTGAGTGGGGTCAGAGCCCAGGCAGCTTGTCTGGGAGGTGGGGAGTGGGCGAAGTTGGGGGGTGGTAAGGAGTGGGCCGGGGGCCAGGGGTGGTGCTGGAAGTGGGACGGGGTGGGGGACTGGAATGCCAAAAAGTTACCTTTACCATAAAAAAGTTGGAGACCACTGACACAGGGTAACATACAATATCTTTGAAATCTGGCCAACACTACCATGAACTTCAGAGGAGCCAGGATTTCATTCTCTTTATCAATTGGATTTAGGACTGATTCTAGGCTTTCAAATTTGAGTAACTAGTACTACTAATACCAAAGGACTTCTTAAAAGTTACATCAATAAGTGCGGGAGGCCTGACTAACATGACCTAGAGGATAAAAGATATGGTGTATCTCTGATGGCATCTGCACATTAGAGGTCACAGACATCTCCAGCAAGCATTTGGTAAGTGTTGGCACAAAAGGCTATGCATTAGGCTCAAGACTGGGCCGTTACATTTAAAAAAAGACAGAAAAGGAAACCTGTATTCTTGCTTTTTGAAAAAAACCCCCAAAACCGGTTGAATGGTTGCCAGGGCACATGATAATATACGTAGGGCTTGATCCAGTGACCATGTTAGTCAGTGGTCCCATTAACTAAAGTGGATGTTGAAATCAGGTTATTTGTTGGATCAGACCCACTCTTAAAATTGGACCATCATTTCCATTTTAAATGGGTTGTTTTCAATTGTTTATATATAGTTTGTTATCTGTCTTCCCTTCTGGCTAAAATTTTATAGGTTTTTGTTCTTAATCAGAGAACAAATGCTTTCTGGAAAGTTTCAGTCAAAAAGACTCAGGAAAAAAGAAAAAAGTATATCTTTGCCTGTATAGTATTTAGATGTGAAGAAATGAAAGCTGAAGCTACTTAGTACTTTGTAGAACTGGGGCAATTACTAGGGCTGTGCGAAGCTTTGGTCCCTGATTTGATCCAGCAGAGATTCAGCCCAATTCAGTGGCTGAATCTCCAAATCTGAATCAAATCAGGAGACCCTTTAATCTCTCCGAATCGAATTGGAACCCTCTAACATGATTTGGAGAGATTCAGAAAGATTTGGCAATTCTGACATAGACGCAGCTTTAAATGTTTTTTCCACATGCCTCTAGGTACCAGGCGGCTCGTGAATGGTGTGATGCTGGAGAACATGGTGTGTCCCACAGAAGCGCGAGGGGTGCATGCACGGCCACAGACCTGGAAGCAGACCAGAAGCACTTCTGGGTCTGCCAGAAAGAGTGCGGGGGGCCCCCCTGCCCCTCCCCAGCTCAGCAACTGGTGCCTCCTGGGTCTGGTGGGGCACCCAGGGTCCCCCTGTGGCTGATTGCTGATCTAGGGGAAGTGCGAGGGGGCCCCCAGTGCGCTCCCTGGGAGACCCAGAAGTGGATCGGAAGTACTTCCAGTCTACTTCTGAGTTTGCCACCAAGCATGAGGGGCCTCCTCCCATGCTTCTGTGAGATGCTCCATCCATCCCAGCATCACAACATTCGCGAGCTACCTGGTACCTCGAGGCATGTAGAAAAAACATTTGAAGCTGTGTCTATGCCAGAATCTCTGATTCTCTGAATCAGCATCGAATTTTCAGATTTGAATTCAGCTGAATTGAATCAGGGACAGTGATCCAAATCAACTAATTGAATCACTGTCCCTGATTCTGTATCCAAATTGAATAGGACCCATTTTGCACACCCCTAGCAATTACCCTGGATAATGAGTTTTACTCAGACGTAATGATGTCATATTTATGCAGAGCTTTAACTGATGCCAAAGGCAGTTCAATGAGCAGAGTGGCTGTAAATCAGCCAGAATGGTCTTGAAATAATCTTTAAAAGAAGAAGAAAATGTGATGGACTAGAACCTTCCTCAGATGCTTCAAGAGAAGTAGACAGGCTAGTGTCAAACAGTTTTGAAAATCTATCCTGGTGCATTTAAATCTGTAAAATGTTTGAACTTTCCCCTGTCGCAGTCTCTAAATTATAACATTTGAACAAAAGACAAGCAAAGCTTCTTGTTAATCATGCTGACATCACAATGACAAACACAATCATGAGAACCATTTATGTCCAGATGCTGCAATTTTTTTGCTACTTGGCTGGAGAGAGCCAACAGCTTGTTAACATAATGGATTCTGTGTTCTTTATAAAGATGACATGCAGTAGAAGCAGTGTCACCCACAGGGGCAAATATGAACTGTTTCTTTTCCCAAAACATTCCATTTCTTTTAACAAAACCCCCTTATTCAAAATGGAATATGATATGAAAACATAAAGTGGTAAATTATACATGATGATTCTACTAAGTCCAGCCGATCAAAGTATTTTCTGATACCTTATGCTACTGAAAATTACTTTAATATTTGAAGTCACTGACGTGCTCAGCAAATATTCAAGAAGGAAATTACCAAAATTATTTCTCTTGTATATATCTATAGGTTTGTTGGGTTTTTTTTGTAATAAGCCATGTTTCGTATAGGGATACTAAGATGCCAAAGTTCCATAGGTTAAATTCAGACCCCATGTAAATGGAGTATAACATCAAATTTATTTCACTGTGACTTTCAGTTGCTTTACTTGCTCTGTTTATGATTTAACAGACATATGGTTGTGCTCTCAGCTATTGGGCCTTGTGCAGGGAAGTAAGCATGAAATGTGGACAAGGGTATAGAATCATATTCCCTGGTGGTTCCTGGACCACCAACATAGCCACTTCGTTACTAATGAAGCACATGAGCCACATGCAAATCTCTTTGGTCAGGCTATCCACTATTACATATATTAGGGAAAGGAGATGTGGGTGTTTGCAGAAATGCTGGGCAGTCTGTCCTCTAGCACTCAGGTCTTTAGGGGTGCTTTACCTGTCTGCAAGATTTTGCTTTCTGAGACACTTTGTTGAAGACCTGACATTCTGGAGTAAATTTTCAAAAACATGTAGGTGATTTAGCAGCCCTATTCAAAAAATATTTATTTGCTATGTATGTTATAGTTCCTAACTTTTAAGTACCCTACTGCCTAATGGAAATCAAAATCCCATATTAGGTACCTGAGTTCCAGTACAATACAGACAGATTCAGGCTCCTAGGGTGAGATTCATAGAACCCAACATGTTTTGTTACTTTTGATACCTTCATCCTCAATTATTATTTGTATTACCATTTTACCCAGGAGTGCTAGTCATTGACCAGGACACCACCACAGTCTATTTTTATTTTTATTGATCAAACTAAGTGTGGCAGCAAAGTAATTAGATAAGAAATTCAATAGCTTGAAGGCTCTCATTAGATCTGATAGAGAGGCAATTCTGTCATACTGCAGTACCTTTAGCTGGAATATTTAGCTGTATCTCTTACCATTAGCATTGGGTGAGGGGATGGAGGAAGAGGGGAGAGAAGAAGAATGAACAAAGGACATTTTTAGCAAAACTTTCCAACTTCAGCACTAACAGGAATACAACTACTTTGGGGCTTCACTCCCATATAAGATGCTTGCTATCTTAGCTGAAATACAGGGGACTGAATCTAGAACTTCCAGAGCTAGGAGCATGAGCTGTTACAGCTTGAGAGAGAGAGAGTCAAATCCCTATGGCTGAAGCTGTAACATACTCTGTGGGTTGGACACAGATGAAGACTTGTAACTAATTTAGTAGGTTACACTTAAATCAGTGAAGAACTTGCCCTTGATTGGTCATCTTAGATCCACAAGCTTTTTTGTGGTGGGACATAGTGACTTTACGAGTTTCATACAAAACCCAAAGAAATTAAGCAATGAAAAAACAAATCATCTTATAAAACATGCCTACCAATAGAGCAGCACAAATAGGACCATGGATGATGTACAGCAGATGTGTTTCAGAACTGATCCAGCAGCTGCAGTGAAAAAACAATCATTTAGGATTTCGTTGCTACCCTTTTCTCTTTTAAAGACAATGTTACTTCTTTATAAATTGGAAGCTGAAATTTGACTTACTTGTCATTGTAATATAAACTTCTAGCTACCGCATGAATGCAGGCAGGGATCAATGGGAATCCTGAAAACAGCAAGTAATGTGATTTTTTATAAATCTGACCAAAGATGAATCCTTACTTCATTATAAGGTACTGTTAAAATGTCACTGAATAATACTGAATAATAAACCTCATTTCACCCTGCAGGCCTTAATCAGTACATTTTGATTTAAAAAAGAATTTTTCCAGAAGAAGGCCTGATGCATCAAACTTCTGCGGTATTACAAAACAAAAAAGGAAAGAAAACGTGGGTAAACAGTGCAGCCAGTAAGCCCTGTTCCAGCAAAGCATTTAAGCATGCAAGTAGTTCCACTGACTTCAGTGAAAGCACTTTTGAGCTAAACTACATGTTTTGAGATTTACTGAATCAGGCTACAAGTAGAAAGATGTAAACAAAAGATTTCAGTTCAGACAAGGGAAGTAAATGTAACAACCAGTTTTGGTTCCACGTTCCCATTTTCTCATTTAGGCTAAGTAGACAGTCAAAAAGCCTGAGGTAGAATCGATCCAATCTATGCAGGTTTCTCTTAGCGGTGTAGATCGGATCATCAGTGACCCAAATTCATGTTCACTTTTCAGCCAGGGCAGGCAGGCAGATGCCTGCATTGGCTGAGGCCAGAAGACAGGGGGTGCTCCCACATTCCTCTGAATATGCCACACATTACCAAGGACACCTGAGCACAGCTGAGTGGCTGTGCCGTCCTTTATTGGCTGTCATTACTCACATACTTGTAGAAACCCTTCTTGTTACCCTGCACATCCCTTCCTAGCTGCAACTTCAATTGCGCTTTGGCTTTCCTGACTTCATCCCTGTATGCCCGAGCAATGGTTTTATATTCTTCCCTAGTTATTTGTCCAAGTTTCTGCTTCTTATAAATTTCCTTTTTGTGATTTCGTTTACTGAAGAGTTCCCTGCTAAGTCAAGCTGGTCTTCTGCCATACTCATTGGTCTTCCTGTGCATCAGGATGGTTTGTTCCTGCACTCTCAGGAAGGCTTCTTTAAAGTACAGCCAGCTCTCCTGGACTTTTCTCTCCCTCAGACTGGCTTCCCAGGGCATCTTGCCTATGAGTTCCCTGAGCGAGTTGAAGTCTGCTTTTCTGAAGTTCAGAGTCCTATTCTGCTGCTCTCCATCCTTTCTTCCTCAGGATCCTGAAATCAATCATCTCATGGTTGCTGCCACCCAAGTTGCCATCTATTAGTACATTCCCCACTAATTCTTCCCCGTTTGTGAGCAGCAGGTCAAGAAGAGCACAGTTCCTAGTTGGTCGCTCCAGCACTTGCACCAGGAAGGTGTCCCCCATACTCTACAAAAACTTCCTGGATTGCCTGCACACTTCTTTCTGTATTGCCCTCCCAGATGTCAGGCTGCATTTATACACGTACCTTTGTCTGGTCTGATGCACTGGTAATCAAGCGCGCCAGAGCAGACTCAATTAATCGAGTATGCGTAGTACACAAACTGATGCACCCAGCACTGCATCGCATGCATTTGTATAAATGGAAAAATGAGTGTTGGTGTGCAGAAAATGGTGGCAGTGAACTTCTGAACTAAAAGACCTTTGATGCATTTTAGTTCAAAAGTGCGCCATTGCTATTTTCTCAATGCTGATGGGCATTTCATTGTTTATACAAATGCTGCAGCACCAGGTGCTTTTAAAAGTGCCCAGTGCTTATGTGCATACATGTGTACAAATGCCCAGGGTGACTGAAGTCCCCTATGATAACCAGGGCCTGTGATTGGGAAATTTCTGCTAGCTGTTTGAAGAAATCCTCATTCACTCACCACTGCTTCCTGCTCTAGTGGTCTACAGCAGACCCCCACCATGACATCACCCTTGTTGCTCTCTCCTGTAACTCTAACCCAGAAACTTTCTGGGGGAGCGGGGCTTGCAGCTACAGCACCTGGTATGGGCTATTCTAGTGCCAAGATTTGGGGGTGTGGGGGGATGGACGGACATGAAAACGGGTCCTTGTGCCAGGCTGAGCTGGCAGCTGCCCCTTCTCCTCTCCTGGAAAATGAACCCACCTGAGCCAAGCTAGCCCAGAAGGCAGCAGTCACTGCTTGGGCAGCAGGTGGGGTTGGGTGGGGGCTTGCTCAGCTCCTTGGGCTGCGGTCCCTGGAATCACCTCCCACTGAGCCAGAGAAGTTTAGGGTGAAGCGATTTTAACCTGTGCAGCCATAGGGTTCATTTCATGGGGGAGGCTAGGGAGGAAGGCCATGCCCTTGTGGCTGCAACACCTAGCCAGAGGTGAATCCAGAGTGGGGACAAGGGTGGGGAGGGATGGCTGCCAGCTCAGCCCAGCACAGGGACCCACTGTCCCTTCTCATCTTGGCACTAGAATTGCCCCCACCAGGTGCTGCAGCACCCCCACCTAGTGAAGGGAGGGGGCGCAGCCATGCCCTTGTGGATGGTGGGGGATGATTCTAGTGCTGAGATGGGGGGTGGGCAGGTCCCTGGGGCTGAGTTGGCAGCCACCCCTCTTCCACCCCTGTTCCCACACTAGAATTGCCTTCAACCAGGTGCGGGGGGGGAGCTATGCCCTTGCAGCTGTAGCACTGGTGGGAGGTGATTCCAGTGCGTGGTTCCTCCCCCTCCCCATGGACTCAGAGCCCCATGGCTGCACAGGAGAAAACAGCTTCAGCCAAAACTTGGCACTGGCTCAGGGTTGCGGGGGAAGGGATCCTCCAAGCCCTTCATGGAGCCACTGCAGTACAGGCCTCAGGGCTCAGGACAGGCAGGGGCACTCTGTGTCCCCCTACCCAGCCAGGAACCAAGAGTGAAACACTGGTGCTGCCTTCCCCCAGCAGTTTGCAAGACTGGCTCCTTTCCCCCTCCCTTTGTCTGGCTTGGCTGACACCTAGAGAGCTTGGTGGCAGGGCTAGTTAGATGCTTGGCTGGAGCAGTCAAACCACACTTCCTGAGAGGGGAGTTAGGAGGCCCCGCAAAGTCCCCTGGGATACTAGCAGGCTACACCCTACCATGATTCACAATTGGACCTGGCTCTGATGTTCAATAGATTGGTCCAACCTGACTGGAGTAAGTCTGATACTACATGGATCCAGGTCTTAGACTAGAATCTTCCATTTTAAAACTGGTCCATGTGCCTCAAACTTTCATTTTGTTATGGGTATAGCCTGGTTTCCAACCACCTAAACCAGAAAAAGTGCAATGTCTGCACCTAGCCTTAGAAAATGAAGAGTCAGCCATAGATACATTTCTGTGTATGCTGATTGCTAGCAGTTCTGCCTATAAATAGCTTCAATTGACCCTTCTCTTGATCTGTAGCAATAAAAGTAACCATATAATTGTATTAGATATATTTTACCATTTTACTAGGTCCCCTTGTTTCTTGTTGAGTTGTAGAGTGTAGAAGAAAATTATCTGCATCAGGTGTGGAATTTTATACTTTTTAGCACACATGCTATATGGTCGCAAACTTCTATAGCAGGGCTCTCCAACTTGTAAGTGGCTGGCAGCTGTATACTGTTCAGATATCCCCCCACAGTGCACTGTGCAAGCAGGAACCCCTCTGCTGGGAGTGGTGCTTGGGCTGGAGCCCAGGAGCTGCAAATTAACCCCTTAGGTCAGCAGTTAGACAGACCTGCTCTATCGCACCATACACTAAACGATCACTTGATTTATCTTCATGCCACTCCTGGCATGGGAAGTGTAGCCTAATATATTGTTTTAGCAAGAAATTCATACCAAGATATATGAAGAAGGGTTAGCTCAAATCATAAGCAAAAAGATATTCTGAATATTGTTCTTAAGAACACTGGCAGTTTCTGGACTTCAAGCTGTTTTTAATTCTTAAAAGAAAACTTCAGTCTTGACATAAACAATAGCATGTCCAGGATTCAATTAGCTTGTGTTCTACAGCGCATGTAAGTCACATACATATCTAAAAAGAGATTTAGAGAAGTTATACTGAAATAATATTGAACCACTGAAGCTACATTTTTGAGTAACAACTGATTATGGGTGCTCACTCTTAGATCTGATTTTGAGAAAACGCTGGTCACCCAGGGTCTTTGTACACACAACAAAATTGGCCTTTAAAGGGGCTTAACTGCCCTTTTGTACCACTTTAATGGCATTGCTATTTACACGCTCGATGGCATACTCCCCTTTAAATAACTTTGTTATGTAGCAAGGTAAAACCCATCTGAAGTGTTTGCTACATAACTAAGTGCAAGGCAGGGCACATGGTAGGGGAAGCTTGGGCTTGGAAGGCTTCCAGTACCCTGTGCACCATCCCTGCCACCTTCTCCCATCACTAGGACATTCAGCCACCCTCCTGCTGCCTTGCCACTCTGCCCCCGGGGCAAGCCAGCTGTTCCCGGGTGGTCCGAGACAGCAGGAAGGTGGCAGGGACAGTGCATGGGGTGCTGGAGCTTACCTGCCTCTCCCATGATGGGGGAGAGGGGCGAGCTGCCAGTGGGGCAAGTGATCCCTGAGCTGTGGGGGACCCCAGTGCTTCCCTCCATGGTGGCAGTGCCAGCAGGTGGCACCCACCTGCTGGCACCTGGCCTGGGTGGTCCCGGGGGGTGCCACCAACATAAAGGGAAGCACGGGGCCTTGCGCAGCTCAGGGGCTGTGCAACCCGGCAGCAGCTCATGCAGGCAGGCTTGACTGAAGAAAACAAAAAAAGCAAAAACAAGTGGCAAGGAGCCTGATCTTTACTTATTTATTTTGTCCTGGAGCCTGCCTGCCCGAGCTGTGCAGGGCCTGGTGCTTCCCTCCACGGCTGCGGCACCCCCAGGCAGCTCCCGGGTGGGCTGCTAGTGGGCAGGAGCTGCCCTGCGTGTGCTGCAGTTGCAAAGGGAAGCACTGGGCCCTGCACAGCTCAGGTGGGCAGACAGACTCTAGGAGGGGGTTTGGAGATGGGGATCAAGCTCCTTGCTGCTTTGTTGCTTTTTCTTTTCCTTCAGTCAAGCCTTCCTGCATGAGCTGTCGCCAGGTTGCACAGGCCCTGAGCTGTGCGAGGTCTGGTGCTTCCTTCCATGGTAGCAGTGCCCTCTGGGACCACCCAGGTCAGGTGCTAGCAGGCGGGTGCTGCCTAGGGGGTACTGCCACCGTGGAGGGAAGCACCAGTGTCCCACGCAGCTCAGGGACCGTATAGTCAACCGGCAGCTCAACCACCGCCCCTCCCCCCCCCCCCGCCACCGTGGGAGAGGCAGGTAGGCTTTAAGGATCGGGCCCCCTAAACCTTGTGTATACACAATGAGGGGTTACTTCAGTTTAGCTCACCCTAAATTGAAACAGTGGAAATGGCGGGGGTTTCTAAAAAAAATCAACCATTCCAATTTAGGAAAACTAAACCGAACGAAACCCTTGTCGCGTTTACAAGCACCCCCAGGCTCTAAAATTAAGCTAGTTTTGAGTCTGGGCAATCAAAAACAGAAGCATCCAAAACTATTGATAATTTATAAATTTAGGGCTAAAACATTGTGCAAATATAATCAGAAGACTGAAATCTGACTTTTGAAAATGTGCTCTTTATTCTATCGAAATCTGTCAGATTTGGCTGGCTGCTTTTTTATTATGCTATTTTATAATTGAGATCTCTAGACACAGTAGTTCTCTCTCTACTTTTTGAACAATGTAGGTCAAATGGAACTGCCGGAAAAATAAATGGTTGGCCTTCTCCAAGTCAGTTTCTGACCCTCCACCTAGGCATGGCGGGACTTCTCTGAAAATAAACATTCATTCCTGTATAAACATCTTAAAAATGAGAAACAATGAATAATTACTTCTTAATGTCTTTTCAAAATAGGAGACTATTTTCTCTATACAAAGGAGGAGTCACTTCCTGACTCCACAAATGCAAAGATAGAGGTACGTGCAAAAGGATTTATTAAGTTAAGAATTCTAACTTTGTTAAAATATTAAAGAAAGAACAGTACTTCATTCTTGTGCAATATTGCTTCTTATTTCAGAGAAACATTGTCTGGTGCACTCTGAATTGCTCAGAAAAAAGTAAATGATACCATTTGAAACTGAAAATAATAAAGGCTTTGCACATCACACCCCAAGTGTCATAGTGGTAGTTTTTGGTCCCCTCCCCCCCCACCCCGAAAAAAGAAAGAACATATATATTGCATACCCCAGCCAAGAAGATAATACCACATTAAATGCTGTTTCTCTGCAAAGACAGCCACCACAATGAGAGTATGCAGATAAATGCCTTCACAGAGCATCCAGAAGTAATTGCAACCCATTAGATACAGGTAAATGAACTGAGACACTTTGCAACTAACCTGTAGGGGAAAAAACAAAGATAAAATGTAAATAATTTGGCTGCAATAGTACTAGTGAGAATCAATGGCAAAGTGGAAACCACTGGATTACCCTGCTTTATTACAAATGTTGCTTCGATATGTTTTTATTCCTAACATAACTCTCATGATTACATTCAGAGGCCCCACACAGAAGGTAACAGTTTCACTGATTTAATTCTGGGTACATTAGCAGCCTCCAGCAACATGGTGTGCGTCAAGAAAAACCTCAACATTATGTTCTCCTCTCACCGGTTCCTTGCTTACTTGGACATAAATGTACTCATTTTGACAAATAAAAATTCCTTTGTGCAATTATCTGAGGCCAACTTCTCTACGAAGATCTTTCACCTAGGTCTCTTATCCCAGAAGCATAACAATGCAGCAAAGCACCTTGGGCAGTTAAAACATACAGGGGCAGCAGTGACTTCTGGCTGCTGCTGTACCACTAGCATGATTGTATAGTTGCAGTGGCAGTGGTTTTTTCCACTCCCCTCTATCCCTCTTCCCACCACAAGCTGGCACTTCCCTGCTTGCCCCACCTTACTTATGCTACTTTATCACTCTCTCAGTTACATTAGTTGCTCCAGTAGAGTCAGTGCATGTACTGTCTCCAGGAAAAGGAGACTAATCTCCTGAATGGTTAGCCCTGGTGCCAACTATACTAAGCAGAAATTATCTATGGGCTTTGATTTTCCTCTCTGGTTTTTCTTTTACTCTGATGTAACTCTATAAATTTATCCCCAAGTAAAGGATATCAAAATCAGGCCCACACATCTCTCCCTCTTTAAATTGGTCACTCCCTAAAAAATATTCAATTATATCACCATAGGAATAGGAGAAGAAAAAAATCAATTTCTACCTAAAAAAAAATGCTGTTATTTGGTTTTGGAGCACAAGTCTGAGTTCTGTTGAAATAGAACAAAACTGAATGTTTTAGGATAGCTGTTTTTTTTTTTTAAACCAGTAAAATTAAAGTTATCTACTACACCAGAACTGTATATGGATCTAAGCTTGGTTTCACTGGATTGTTAAAATAATCATTCCCTTAAAAATAAACATACAAAAGCACACGGCAAAACCATTTTAATTTAGAGTAAATCCCAGAAATGTATTATATCCAATATAGTAAACATATTAAACCACCCATGAGAAAAGGACATCTGTGTGCTAGCCATTAAACTCATTACTTATAAGGACTGCAACATCATATAACAACAGTGTATTTCACTAAATATTAATTAAAATATTTCAAAACATCCAGAATGACTAAGACTCTCAATGTAAACAGTCACCAACATGAATACAGGCCCCACAATCTAGCCCTAACTAATTAATCCATTTTAGCTCCACAACTGCCCTTGAGTGAAGTAGCAAATTATTATTATCACACTTTAAAGAAAGGAAAGCTGAAGCCACAATGAAAGCAGTTTGTAGACCCTTGGATTAAACTCCAGCCTTTCTGACTGCCACTCTTTGGGCAAATTTAAGCAGTCTGTAGACCCCTGGCATAAGTCCACAGCAGTCATCCTTTCTGGTCCTGCGTCTGTCTTGTAGTTGTTTAGGATTGGGTAAATGAAGCTCCACATGATACACGACACCAGATCAAAATCTGAAATATCTGAGGCTGTCTATTTAATTAATCCCCTTGTGATTTTGAAACCTCATACCTGAACTGGCTAAGCTGCTTCTAGACATCTGCTGTTATATTAAAAATGAATTCATTGGTACAGTAATTGAAACATTTTAGTTTTTATATACATCTTTTCATCAGCTATTCATCCCTCATTTATGTCATTTTCATTGCTAAATCTCTTCCCACACAAATCAACAAGGCAGCCAAATACGCTTTCACTTACTGGATTAGTCGCAACTAACTGCTGGTTGTTGGCAACTGCAGTCAGCCAAATTATTGTAACAATGGAATTGCAAACAAAAGAGAAAAACAGATTTTTATGGAGGGTGATCCTTTGGCAACTCAAGCTCCTAGGAAAGAGAGATGAGATAAATTATTATATAATAGATACTTGAGGACTAATCTGATATTCTAAAGTTTTGGAATTCTTTATTTTATAGGAAGAAAGCCAGATATTAATTTTTCCTTCCATGTTCAGTTTAACATAATTAATTATTATTTTGAAAGACAAATGATGCCTTATCTTTGATTGAATATAATGCAAAGCAAATCCAACAGATACTATTATGCCAATAATGAAAGGATTTGTTTTGTAGGAATTTACTAAAAAAAAACCTCTGGAAAAATATGTTTTTATGCTAATGTAAGGGGATATTATATTCTATACCTCCATCAACTTCTGACAATATGTCTCAAAATAATTGATGTTTATGCAGTGTTATATAGAGTCAGGGTGTCAAAGTCACCTGGGCCAGATTTGGACCATAGAGCACCTTGCTCCCATCCATGTGGGCTGTCATAGTGGCCACCGTGGTGGCAGTGGTGGTGGTAGAGGGTTTTGGAGAACAGTGGGAGTGAACCAAGCTCTCCACTGATGGCCAGACCTAGTGGGGCCCTGGATTGTGCAGCAGGCCAGACTCCTCAGCTTCTAGTGCCTGGTGGTTGGGCAGCCTGGATAGAGAGTCTGTGTGGGTTATATGTTTAACACCCTGGATACCAAATGTAAAATTATTACCTTATCAGACATGACCACAGTATGGCCTTAAGCATATAAGTAATATCTTTGTTTGCTGACCTTCCCTATTCATGTAAAATCTTAACAATCTATAAATAATTCTACAAGTTTTAGAATTAATATATAATTGTATTATTTGTCTCAGTAATCTCTTTCAACCATAAATTCACCAGGCATTGGCTTTAAACTTCATCATTTACTTTCTGAGCTTTTTCTTATTTGGATGCTTACCTCCTATAGCTTTTCAGTTATACAATGCCCCTTGTCTCTGAGAGGAAGTTTTGTCATATAGAAAGGAATAATGCCATATTAGGAAGAGGGAAGACAGCCAAAACAGGACCCTATTCTTATGTCTATGGCTGGCAGCAAACACATGGCAAGAGGAAGAGGGTTTCATTGCCTCCAATTTTCTGGATTAGAGAAGCCAGTTGGCTACAGTCAAAGGAAAGTCCAAACAGACAAGTATAGTTTTTTATATTTTCGGTGATCAAAGAACTCAAAGTTTAAATAACTGTGTGCAGAATATGAAATACAGCTATAAAATGCTATGTATAAAAGATAGTTAAGGTTTTAAATGTATATAAAAAAAACTTAGAGGAAGATGAAGGATTTAAATAATCTAAAAGCCTTACTTAAGGAGAACACACAGCAAATTCTTTTAGAGGTGCATTTCTTCCTGTAAGCAGGAACATGAATGGGGGTTCCATTATAGTAATGCAAAGTCTGTACAAATCTGCTGCACAATTTGATTTATCCCTCATTCCAGAAAAAGCTACAGAGGCCTAACCTAGTGTTGCTTATATATCATGATATGTGAATGTTGCTCATTAGAAACATTTTGAGAAGATCAACCTTACAGACAGAAAGAAAAAAAAACAAAACTAGGTAAACAAAATGGACTCAACACAAAACATTTAAGTTAATGGAATACTAAGGATGCATAATTAATATTCCAAAAATGCAATTAATGAAAATTTCAGAACGTATACAGCTGTTCTCTGTATGTATGAGACAGAGGGCACTAAGAGAATCTCCCCTACTTGAACCTTCCACATTGGATTTGAATGCAATGGCAGTCCATTTACTACGTGAGTATAAGAATTATTTACTTTCAGTACAACCCTCTCCAAAAGATTTGGGGAGGGAAAGCAGCCCAGGCTTTGCAATCTCCTGAGGACATGTGAAACACAGGAAGAAAGGAAGAAGTTCACCAGAGTGGGCACAGACAATTAAGATGAGATAGGAAGCAAATTATGCCTGTTTAAGTCTTAGAATAAGGCTGTTATAAAATAAGGATCACATGTTTATCATATTTTTCTAAAAAAAAAACCTATGAAGTATTCCACATGTACCCAAAACTGCCAATAAGACAATGAGGCCAAACTGTGGAGTCCTTCCTCACATTGGGTCCATTGACATGAGATATTTACTGTAGAGTTGACTAATTAGCTCCACAGTAAACATCACGTCTATATGTGTGCCCCTATTAGGTTAGAGTAGACTAATTAATTCCTACTTTACAGCAGTGCATGTGTAGATGCTGCCTTGGCTGTCTGAGGCACGAGGGTGCTTTAGTGTGTGGCCTGTCTGCTGGATAGCCCTCCACTGGAGCACCCTCATGCGCCAGCCAGCCCCCTGAAGCATGTTGATCCTGGGGGGCCAACCCTGAGCTGGGAGGCTAACCCCTGGGGCTCCCTGCTGCCCGGGGCTGCTCCAACCTGGCTCAACATGCTGCAGTCCTGGGCATATGTTCAAATGGTGCACCCAACAGCAATAAACTCTAGAGCAATAAGCTCCAGAGTTTATTGCTTTGCATTAATTGCATATGTAGATTCATCCACTGAGTAGAAAGGATGTTTAGTCTCAGTGAAGTAAAACTTGACCATATAAGGAACGAGTAAGGGTGTTAAAATGTGGTCCTACATGAAACCCTCATTTGCCTGAAGGAAATGGATAGAAAACATAAAGAAAAAGAATTAAGTGATAAAAGATACTCGGTTAGATTTTTTTTCTGTGTATTTTATATATAAAAACAACTCCAGCCTAGAGCTAATTCTTAAATGCACAAATGAGTCATGAACAAATCTGGGATTCTGTCTTATTATCAAGACATCATTGCACAGGCAAGGAAAGGAATGTACAATTTATGAGGCCATCTCTCAGGGTCATCGAACAGCTGTTCCTGTTGAATATTCAGCACACCCACCCCCACCCATGCATGAAAGCATCACAGGACAAGAAATAAGAAAGAAATACTTATGACATTTAATAAGGAAAGACTGCTTTCAGCAATAAATAGGATTCCTTCCTAAGCCTCCACCCCTACCTTTCCCCCTACACACATCTCTTTTCTGTGCTGTGTTTTTGTTAATGACATAATAGCTTTTACTCATACCTATTCATAATTATGATCTAAGTTAATTTTAGTTTCTCTTGCTAGACTTAAATTCCATGCAGTAAAAAGATGTTAGAAATCCCTCTGTGTAATTCTGCATTTCCACTCCTTATGATACTTCATTTTACTTATAATAGTTCATAAAATACATGCCTGTGATGTCTATGCATAAGAGGTAAAGAGTAAAAGTTTCAAGAGGACCTAAGGGACTTATGGTCAGGTTTTTAAAGGCATTTGGACATCTAATAATGCAGACAGGCATCTACTAGGATCAATGTGATTCCCTTAACTGCATAACTGCAACTGATTTTCAATTGGGATTAGGTGCTTAGGGCCAGATTTTATTTTACCTATTAGACCTCTGGATGCCTAAATGTGATCGAAGAAACACCTTGCTTAAGTCGCTGAACAACCTATTAATACAAAAAGGAAGAGAGGTCCTCCTCTTTTTCATTTAGATGACCAGTAGATGAACTAGGATCTGGCCCTTAAGTCCCATTTTCAAAATTACTTAACTGGTGTTGAAAATTTTACCCAGTATAGTATACCTTCTATGGAGCAGAGCCTGATAGCCTTCTCTCCAAAAACAGTCTTTAGATCTCAGACAAAAGAATAAGGGGACATTCAATGGAACCAAAAGGCAGCAAATTCAAAACTGAAAAAGGAAATACTTTTTGCCAACACAAAAATAGACCCTGGCTTTCACCACCTCAGGTTGTTGTGATGCCAAACACTTTGCAAGATTAGAAGGGATTTGGCATTATATGACTAACTAAAATATTCAGAATTCTAATAGTTAGTGCTTAAAAAAATTGGAAGAGATACAAAACTTCATACTTCAGGATTTTAACCAATCTCCATCAGTAAACAGTATAAGACCTTCTTGTGGGGCAGTTAATCCCACATCTCTTTACTGTGGAGCTTCTTGAAAATTCTTCTGAACCATATTGTTATGAACTACACTCCAACAGACATCACATGGAAACAATGAATCATTAAAAGAATAAATATGATGCAGATTCGAAATTCCAAGCATACCCCCACACAACAGAAAAGCCACCTGTTAAAGTCACGAATTATCATAACAAACTTCAGTCAACACACAACACATCCTGGAATTAGTCTTATTCCTCACTGACTCTTGAAGTACTAAAAATACTTTACAGGAACTGTACGTGTATCCCACGGGAACATGTTGTAGAGGTTTTCCTCAGCTCCCTTTAAATTTTGTAATTTCCTTTTATTTCCCAGCTTAACCACAGTCTAGAAATTGTGGTTTGTGGTTCTGGATTCTTTCCATGTGGTTCTCTAAGGATACAAAATCCTTCTACCAGAGACAAAATTCCTTAGAGAATTAGACAAACATAACATTCTTACAATTTAGTTCAATAACAGCAAAGCAGACCACCTGCTTTTGCAGTAAATACCACAATCTAAGATGAAACTGGCTCGGGTTTCATATTATAAGTATTGAAATTACAGCTTTAATATAACTGAACTTTTAAATCACATCCAAATTGTTTAAAAATTTAATCCTAAAGCATTCTTCTGTGGCACATGATTTTTAATCTGTTAAACTTTTTATGAGGTTTAAGGCAACAGTACATCCCGATTATGCCAAATCAAACAGTTGATAGAGATGCATAGCTCTTTCATGAGTTTATCTTATTTAATGGTGCAAAAATGAATAAAGAGGTTCCAAAATAAACATATGTTTTACTGAAAAGTCATATGCCATGCTTAAAAAAATGTCCAACAGGAAGGCAGAAAACTTGCACATTGCAGGTTAATTCTAAGATTTCCAAAAGCATTCATTTTTGGGGAACCATCCAAAACATTCTTAAAAGGGTTATCAGAAAATGCTAAATAACTGTATTCCAAACATCAGACCTCTTTAGTGCCTCAAAAAAGACACTCAAAATGTTGAACGTTACAGAATTTAAGTGATTTTTGAAAATCTTGTGGAAAAATGTGTCTCTAAATTGATGGATTAAATAGTTGATGCCTAAAGATACTTTTGCTTGACACCAACTGAAACTAAGATAAAACTCTGAACATTTTAGCCTGCCTCAGATAAGAGTAGGTACATCATAAATTGAAAGGAGGATAGAGGGATTATTGTTTATAAGATTGCTGAAAGCAGATACTTAATATTAAAATCACATTTACTAGGGGGAGAGTTCCCTATCATTAGTAGTCTGACTAGTCTTTAACATAGTAAGTAATACTGTAGCAGTGTTTGGAGGCCTGAATTCAGAACTGAATTAACACAACACCTGTATAAAAAAGTTGTGAATAAATTATGAACCACCCCTAAACTAGGGTAGATTTACCTAACCTGGTACAGAGTTACCCCTGAAAGGACTAGGGGTAAACTGTACTTGGATAACTTACAGAAGTTTGTGTTTGGTCAATCCATATCCATCCAGGGATGTCAATTTGCTAAAAGCAAACAGTCTGTTTGCTCCCCCCACCTAATGAGAAAGCTGTAGTAGCTGTCTATTGTGTGAACTTCTCTGGGATAGCTGCACATGTTTTTCTTTATGCCAGTTACAACATCATACAAATCAATGTAAATTATACTAGTGTACAAGTGTCTAGCTATCTCCTTAGTCTATAACAAACAAGAACCAATCACATCACTACATACTTACAGTATGAAGCATCCAGAAAGACCAAACAGTTCAATTTGCAGCAGAATTAAATGTTCTTTTAAGGTAGCAGATACTTTGCCATTGGCTTCAATACCTATGAAGCAAACCTACCTTCCCTCCTCTGCAACCAAAGACCTAAAGTTCAGATGAACTGGTACGCTAAAGAAGTACAGGCTTGATGAATGGACTGTAAGGTGGACAGAAAAATGGCTGGATCATCATGCTCAAAGGGTAGTAATCAAAGGCTCAATGAATGCCTGGTTGGCAGCTGGTATCAAGTGAGTGCCCCAGAGGCTGGTTTTGTTCAATGTCTTCATCAATGATCTAGAAGATGGGATGGAGTGCACCCTCATAAAGAATGCAGATAACACCAAGCTGAAAGAAGTAGTAGATATGCTGGAGGGTAGAGCTAGGATTCAGAGAGACCTAGACAAATTGGAAGATTTCACCAAAAGAAATCTCATATGGTTCAATAATGACAAGTGCAAAGTCCTGCACTTAGGACAGAACAATCCCATGCACCAGTACAGGGTGGGGATTGATTGGCTAAGAAGAAGCTCTGAAGAAAAAGACTTTGGTATTACAGTGGATAATAAGCTGAATATGAGCCAAAAGTATGCTCATGTTGTGAAGGTGGCTAACAGCATACTGGCCTGCATTAGTAGGAGTGTTGCCAGCAGATCAAGGAAAATGATTATTCCCCTCTATTCAGCGCTGGTAAGGCCACATCTGGAGACTGGAGTCTAGTTTTGAGCCCCCACTATAGAAAGGATATGAATACATTCGAGAGAGTCCAGCAGAGGGCAACAAAAATAGTTAGAGGGCTGGGGAACATAACCTATGAGGAGAGGTTAAGGGAACTGGAATAATTTAGTCTGGGGAAAAGAAGCCTAGTAGCCCACAACAACCTGAAAGGTGGTTCCAAAGAGAATGGAGCTAGACTGTTCTCAATGGTAGCAGATAACAGAACAAGGAGTAGTGGTCTCCAGTTGCAGCAAGGGAAGTTTAGGTTAGGTATTAGGAGCAGGTTTCTCACTAGGAGGATAGTAAGGCACTGAAACAGGTTACCCAGAGAGGTTCCGGAATCTCCATCCTTGGAGGTTTTTAAAACCCAGCTAGACAAAGCCGTGGCTGGGATGATCTAGTTGGGGATGATCCTGCTTCATAAAATCATAGAATCATAGAAAGAAGGACTGGAAGGGACCTGTAAGATCATCAAGTCCAGTCCCTTACCATGGGCAGGAGGTAATTGGGCTCAAATGAGTTCAACAAGGTGTTTGTCCAGCCTTCTTTTAAAAACCTCCAGGGATGGTGACTGCACCACCTCTGCAGGATGTGTGTTCCAAATTCTAGTTACCCACATGGAAAATAAATTTTTCCTTATGTCCAGCCGAAACTTCCCTCAACTAGTTTGTGTCCATTGGACCACATCCTCCCAGGGGTGTTTTTCTGAAAAGTTGCTCTCCTAGATCCTGGTATTCTCCCTTGACATATTTGTAGGTGGCTATCAAGTCACCCCTCAGCCTTCTTTTGCTCAGGCTGAACAAACCCAGGTCCTGAAGTCTGTTGACCTCCTTAAGTCCTTTCCAACCCTAATTTTCTATGACACTATTCTCCATGCAGCCAAGCTGAAGAAGTTCCATGGAGGATCCATACACACAGGGCCAGAAACCTTAGCTCTGAAGATGCTCTTTGCAGGCCCTATGCATCTGAGTTTGAAGGCCAGTATACAAGAGAAAAGTTTGAGGGGTGGATAGAGTACTTCAGTCCAAATTACCCACTATAGTAATGTGCTGAAGAACCCAACATCAATAGATGCTATGAGACAGCTCAGTTGCTTCTTTGGTTTGGTGCAGAGTGAGAGGAGACAGAAACCTGACTATCTAAGCTTGATGTGATAGCATAGGATTTAGCCCAACATGTCTTCATTATTTTGAGTATCTTCCTGCTCATTACTTACTCCAAGGCTTGGAAGGAAACAACATCCTCTCATCCCTTTGAAATGCTGGCCTCTTAGTGCTTTAAGATGGACTAACCCCTAGTGCAACAGC
Source organism: Alligator mississippiensis (assembly GCF_030867095.1). Lineage (NCBI taxonomy): Eukaryota > Metazoa > Chordata > Crocodylia > Alligatoridae > Alligator > Alligator mississippiensis. The sequence goes on along the minus strand of NC_081827.1, from coordinate 200,867,465 downwards.
TGCTGGGTAGTGTCTACTAGCTCACTACATTAAAGTGTCAACTCATCAGGACTAGAGGTTTTTTACCCGATCCCACTGCTGAAGAAAACGGACCAGGCCAATAAGATACCAACAGTAACTTTACCATGCGCTGTCATTCTGGGTCATTCAAAAGAATTTCATTATTAATTTGTGGTAGTTTCACTCTCCTTCATTAGCCACTGGCTTCTATATATAAATTAACATCATCATTTATTTATTCTCCCTGCTTGTACATCCTATTCCTGTTTGTACCTTTTCTTAGGTTTCAGGGGAAAGGAGAGTTTCTCTTTACTATCATGCTATAGCACCAAATGTAAAGTCAATACATGATTCAAGTTTGATCATAAACCAGACTGTATGTTTAAGATGATTCAAGTTACCTGATTATCCAGGAATATTATAACCAAAAAGTGCAAGATTTTAAATACACTTACTTAAAATAAAAGAAGATGCCAAGGGAAATCAAGAGTGATGCAATTGAAAGACCATGTCCATTGATGGCCAAGTAGTACAAATTCAAGGCTGTCTGTAATAAAGGAACCAAATAAAGAATAAGTTATGGAGAATATAGAACTATCATATTTGAAACAATTGGACTAATCCATTACATGTAGAACTAGCACGATTAAACAAATGAAAAAAGATGAAGCATTGTTTAGAACTCACTGCAATAAGTCAAGACTTTTTTATTTTTTAAACAAAAAAAATTTTTTTTTTTATATAGGCTCCTATATCTTGCATCTGTATTTACAAAATTCTAGTTATTTATGTCATCTGCTGGGCACATCCATGTCATAGATTTGATTAACCTACTATTGAAATTATAGTTTCAAAAATCCATTTATGTAATCTTTTCTTTTTCTCTAGTTGGAGCTTTTGAAAGACATTTCCTTCAAAACAGGGTGCAACTATCGTACTGGAATGTCAACTTTCAATTAGCATTCCTGAAGGTAGTAAAGGAAATTAATTAAATTAATTGCCATATCAATTACAATTAAGTAATTAACAAAGTGATTAGAGATAATTATGGCAAGCAAAATTAATGAAATGTCAGAAATAGTTAATTTTTCATATCAATCGTAAGCAAGAGGAATGAAAATAACTTTAGCCAAATAGGCAGACTAGGCAGATCTGAATTAAGCAGTACATTAAATTTCAATAATAATCCTCTAAGATCACCTTACCTAGTGTCTCCTATTTAAGAACAACTATTCACTTTACAAATGTTAAATCGCTAAATAATTAAATTTAGCTCCACAGATCTGTCTATGATGAAGTAAGGCCTATTATCCTCATTTTGCATTTAAGGAAAAAGAAATCTTCATTCCATATGCCTAACAATCAAAGATGGTTCTTCATGTGGAACTGAAAGAAAAAATTTGTGCCTCCAGGACTAGGACACAAAGCTGTAGTAGACATTCCTTTGCTCAGATGAACTCAGTTGAAGCCTGAATTAACCACTGAAAATCCACTGTACCAATTGTGTAGGACCCATATAAAATGATTTCATCTAGTTCCTCTTATTAAATACTCCATTCTATAAAGAAAAGATGCATAGTGCAAAGAAAGTCCATTCCAAATGAAATTAAAAGAATGTTATTGTTGCCAAGTGAAGTACTAAAAAAATCTGAAGTTCCCATGCAAAGATTGCTCATGCACTTTTAACTCTGACCCCTAACTACCTTATGAAGCATTTTCACATATGGTTGCATGTTTTATTTCTTTCTCCGAGAGTACTGCTTCATTTAGCTGAGAAGGGGAAGAAGATTCCTTTCTAATTTAATACTGGGGTCAAACAGGGTACAATGTGCTGTGCAGAACTACATACTGGACAATAATATTGGCCAGCAACATTAAAAAAAAATCATCCATTGTGCCCCATTTAACTGACCTACTGAAAGATGCATGAAGGCATAGGATATGATCCTTCAGCAAGCCACATATATAACTAAATAAGTAGTTGCACATTCTTGTCAGGTTGGTTTTTGTATGGAATAGTACAATAAGTCAGAGCACAGTAGATTACTTGCACTAAGGGTGCTAGATGGCTCTGCTTTTGCCGATCTGGTTAATCTTCCCTCTATTTGCAGCCAAATACTAGAATAAAAAAGTCATGACATTTGTCCCAGTTACTAAACTAAATTGTACTTAGAGATGCTCGGTCTCTCCCATCATTTCAGGCAAGGCTTTAGAAATATATTCTTATTGTAGCTTGTAGATGTTCTACCGTGGATGATTATCCAGTACCAAGTTAAATTTGACTGACAGAATTGACATAGGTGGTTATTACTGTTTCTTCCTTTAAATATTCTTATCTGATGCCAGGATTATTGATCCTTATTCTCTTTAATGAGCATATATTCATTCACAAGCTGGTTCTCCACAGATTTAAAAGTTCAGTTTCTTTTCACTTACACGTTTTACATTATTCCATTTGCTACTTGCCTTAATTTTGATTGTTTATTTTAAAACAATATTCATATTTGTTCAGCTAGAAATACTTTCATTTTAACTGCAATACCACTAAATACCACAGATCAGGGGTGGGCAAAATGTGGCCCGTGGGCCAGATGTGACCCGTCAGGCCATTCTATCCGGCCCACAGGGTCCCTAAAAAATTTGGAAAAGTAATAGTTACCTGCCCATGGCTGCCTGTTATGCAGCCCTTGATGGCTTGCCAAAACTCAGTAAGCGGCCCTCAGCCCGAAATAATTGCCCACCCCTGCCATAGACATATGATATAATCAAAGACAGGTGGGATGTTGGGTTTTAACAGCTATTTCTAACTCTTGTCAGATTTCTGACTCATATTTTCAAATTGCATTGAAGCCTATTATAATCCATCCTGTCCTTATTATGCATATTGTATTGCATGGGACATGCCACACACAATCTTCTATGCACAAATCTATCTCTGCCTGATCTGTGGATGATGAAAATTGTTTTGTTCATTCAGATGGCACAGTTGTTTATGTCCTTAACTTGGTAGATGACTCTCTCTGGAAACCAGGACATATATAGAAGGGAAATGCATGCCAACCAAACCCCAAGGTTGCTGTGTGGAATCCACTGTGGAGTAGAGCTGGTCCAAATTTTTCAATAAAAACAGGTTTTTCTTTTTCTAAAATCAATATGAAAAATTAACTTATTTTTAATCAGCTCTACTAGGGCACTCCCCTTGCTGGAGATACAGTTACTCCAGAATGGGACTTCATTTCTGCATTTCTGGTAGGGGACTTCACTGAGCAGAGACATCTGTGTGCATCTTGGAACGCTATAGTGTTTGGAACATGGCTGTCTATGGGAGGATAAAGCAAACAAAATTTTCAGATTTAAAAGGGACCTCTTAACAAAGATTTTCTCCTCCGACCCTTGCAAAGTTTCCTTGTGAGAGGGGATGATCTGAATCTCTATTGTGAGAGACAGAGAGTGGATAAGATGGGAGGGAGTATGGAAGGAAACTATCTTTCATGGAGTAAATGAATGGAAATAACAAAATGATGTTGTGTTGCACATGGGGTAGGGAAGAAGGGAGGATGCTTTTCTTAGGTGAGAAGCAGGGGAATAGGAATACGTAGGTTGGGATGGATTGTTTTGAATTTGCGAGCTGGGGAGGCAATTTGCTTTGTTATACTATATTATTTTAATAGTTTACTCTTTTTTTAAGTTATTTTGTAAGACACCCTAAGCCTTGTGTGGGGAAGACATAGGTCTAGTAAATAAATACAATTTCATTTTCTTCAATCCAATGAAAACCACTTAAATGAAAACCAGGCTCTTTTGGTCATCTTAACACACTTTCCCCTTTTCTCTGTACAGACTGCCTTCCCTCTATGTTGAAATACTGCCATGTACAGTTTTAATAGCAGTGAAATGATCAGAATGAAGGTTTTGACACACATAATATGAATATTAAAAGTCCTACATCAGTGGCAACATGCATTTATTTCCTACCTTCACTTTTTCATGTGTATAGCTATTGCACTGGGTATAATTTGTCCAGGTTCTGTTGCTTTCAGGGTGTCTAAACCAGTGTCCACTTGGATCACAGATCTTCGTAACTTTTTCTTTGGCCAGTGAAAATGAAAACAGAAAATAAAACAGAAACCACAAAAGTTAATAGCAAAGATCTGTTTCTGATGTCTAATATTTAATAGTCCATAAAATTTGGCAAACCAATGACAGATTTATTAAACTAGATTTATTAAACAATAAATTCTGTTTATTAAAAAATCTGTTTATTAAACAGATTTATTAAACTAGATTTATTAAGCAATTGAATTCTGAGAAACTGGTGGCCATTGTTTTTGCTTGGCAAGGGAAAATGATGTAAGGAAACAAAAAAGTCCCTCTTCTCCAATACGGTTACTCGGAAAAATATTTCACACTCACTGTTAGAACACTACTAGAGGAAGTGACAGGAAAATGTAAATGTCACATGACAGCCAGGGATTTCAATTAAAATGTGAGATTTTATTTTTGTAAACTAGAATCAGAAAAGAGAGAAAAATGTCATGAGTGAAATTGCTTGGAATGTCAAGAGTCACTTTAGAAATTTCATTTTCAGTGACTGTTTTATAGCTACGATATAGCAAACAGTGACAGACCAAAAGCTCTTAGATGTGAAAGGGCATTCGGAAACCTCAAAGTCAGGATCACACAGGAACAGAAGCCTAGAAGAGCCTCAGTTTAGCCACAGATGAAAAAGAATTAGACTATGGTTTACGTTAGTGGAAAACTACACTTGACAATCACCTAAATTGAGCTAAAAAGGTGTTAAACTATGTCACTGTAATACACTAGAGGAAAGTTTGGGGTGGATGCTGGGGTCAGATAACATTTGTTAGCTAAATCTGACCTGTCCTTGACTTTTTTTTTTAAGTTTATTGAATCTCAGAGGTGCAATTAGCGGTGTGGTGGTGTGGTAGTGATGGTGCTGCATGCTTGTTTATGTGGCCAGTGAACGTGGTAGATAATGTGTACCTATCAAGTAAACCTGCATTTAACTGGATCCTAGTTAAACCAGTGACTTGAGCTTGGCCACTAGGTTGACAGGAGGATTCAATTAGCCACAATCCATTTTTTCAAGCAACCTCAGTGCAGAGGTTCATCTACTTTTACCTGATGGGTTGAAGTCCTGAAAATAGTCAGGGCAGCGTTGTACTGATGTGGTACCCGCAACAACATCATTCCAGCACAACCAACCATCCCATGTTCTGTTACAGTAAGTACCTATAAACATGAAGGGAAATCAGATACAATTCACACAGATCTTTCCATAACAAGGGCTGGAATCTGTAAGAGAGTCTATACAAACCAAATCATTTCTTTAAGTTACTCAGGTCTCTTAGTATTATAGTTTGCACTTTCAGCACAAAACACAGAAACATTTCAATCAAAAAAATCTGTAAAAGACTTGATTTATTTAAATCAGTGGGTCTCAATATTTTTAGACTGAAGGCCCTCCTCAAAAGAATGCCAGCTTATAGCTTTAATTTTTTTATTGCTATGAAAAAATAATAGACCAATTCTTCTGTTCAAAGAATTCAGAAAGACCACAACAGTATGTTTCTGATAGAATGGATCCTAACATGAAATCTCTGGGTTTATCTTGTGAGTCATGCATAAGTATTTACCTGCCTAACAGGGATAATATTGCATGAAACACTTAAAAGGATCTCATAGGACCTCAGGTTCTGCAGCACTCTGATTGAGAATCAATGGTCTAAATTGTTTTAAAAGCACTCTCAACCTCCCTAAGTGGCCATCTCCAGTGCTCAAAAAGTTAGTCTTAAATATATATTAAATCTCTCTTGCTGAAGATGACGCAACTTTACTTCCTATTCTACCCCTGGTAGATATGAACTATAAGTTATCACTGTCGTGTTTATAGGAACCTTTCACATACTTAAAGACTTCCACCAGGTTTTCCTAAAGTCATCAACAAACCCAGTTCTTTCAGTCTGTCTTCAAAGGCTGTGCTTTTTTGAGCCTGTTATCATTGTTCTCTTTTGTCTACCCTTTTTTCAAAGTACAGTGCTCAAAACTGGACACTAATGGTTATGTCTAAATTGCAAATATTGCCTTCATCATAAGCATTTCATTAGGAGAAGAGTATAGAAAATTGGGATTGCTCCTTTCTAATTTTTAGGATTCTAAAAGTTTTTTAAAAGATTTTAAGAGGGAAAAAGTATAATTTAACCCTCCACTATGGATAGGATTTCTTTCTTTTTAAAAATGGTGGTTCTTAAATTAACATTAAACTAAGCACAGTACATTGCCTGAAAAGACTCAAAAAGATATAAATAAAACATTTTAACTAAAATATATTTACTCTGAGATCATGCATTTGTTAGGAAATACTCATATGGGCACACATCTATCATGAACGTGTTAAGAACAGCCAAGCACACAGAGTAAGCATACACAGCACAATGAAATACCCAAGCTAACCTGGGTACCATACCGGCAACAGTATAACTGTATCAACGTGACACAACGACCAGGCTAATTATTGATGCTGAAAATCTGTGCATGTTAATGCAAGTATATATGCCATAGCAGTACTCACTACCCAAGGTTAAGACATGCATTTCAGTCCGCAAAGCTGAGATTTGCCATTTCTTAGATAGTAATCCAGACTATTAAACTCATCCCATTCAAATCAGTACTGGATCTGAATTTCAAATGAACCAAAATTTTAAGTTGTTTAATTTAATCTATTTGCAAATTTGAGAGGCAAATGCAAATCTCAGCCCCTCTCTAATTTCTAAAGTCCTACCAAATATCATTAAAAGTAATAGACAAACATTAACCAGGCTCCACAGGCCCTGCTTCAGATTGTGTGATCTTAATCCCAATAGGCATATGGAAAACTAAATTCAGTGGGAGTTGAGGGCACTTAGGAACTGATCTAAATTAACCTTGTAGATGTCTCCATTTCAGCGTCCCAACACCCATAATATAGGTGCCTCAGAAAGGTGAACCAAAACTGAAGGGTTTAGGTACTTCCTAAATACTGGATGTGCCTCCCATTGCACATTCAGTGTATTTGAATACTTTCAAGGCATTGAATGTGCCTCCCAATTGGCTTGCTGCTCAGCAGGACTGGCATATGATTCAGTAATAGAAAAAGGAAGACAGAGGAATGCCCAGATTCCCTCTCCTTCTCAGTATCTATACATCAAACTTATGGCTGTGACGGCAGTACACCCATCATGTCACAATCTAGGGACCACTCAGAAGGCAATGCCTTCCAAAATACCTGATAATGTCAGTGGATCAGTATAAAGCACAGGACCACTCAAACATACCAATGGGGGTGATAGTATCCACCACCCTAATAGACTAGTGATAAGAGCACTTGCTCAGGAAGTAGATGATCAGGGCTATAGGCCCTCCTTCCCCTGAGGGAATTCAACCCCCCATTTGCCATTTCCTAGGAAAGCATCCTAATCACTAGGCTATAGACTGGATAGCCAAGAATGGGAATGGACTCGGCTTAGACCAAGAATAGAAGAACCATGAGGTCAGAAGCAGAACAATCAAGGAGGACTATGGCTTTGTAAGTTAGTTATTTTGGCTCCTTCCTGGAGGAAAGAGTTGTGGGTTTCCCTCTCTAACGACAGAGTTATTTCTGATTTTTGAAAGATTTTCTAATGAAAAATTCCCAATCATTCCAAAGACCCATAAAGAGAGAAAGATCTTGTAGCTCCATGATGAGGGCACTCTTCTGGGAGGGAGCCATCCTGGGTTCCAGTTTCTTCTGCCAGGTACCTTTTGCAAAGCAGCAAACAAAGTATGGCTTAAAAGACCATGCATGATTCTATAAATGGCAAAAAGAAAAATTGATATCATCTGTAGTCTTAGATGCTGCTTGCATTTGAAGTTCCTCCAAAGTGGGATCAGTAGAAACCACAGGGCATTCTGTGCTAAATATATTCACTGGCTTCTGTCTGGACACAAATGGTCTGAATACTTGAAAGATAAAGAATAGTTTCCTTCTTGAAACTAAAAGTTAGAAGATAACCTGTGCATTTCAACATGTGAACATTTCAAAGTAAGTCCCTATATCATCTGTTTAATATGAAGGTGCTTTCATTTTTTCAAAGACAAGTGCCTAGAAGGGTTGAAAAACCCATAAGAGCTACTACCCTAATCAAGAAACTTTCTTCATTGTCAACTGGAGTAGAGTTGAATCTAGATGTATAATTGTATCTAGATGTATAATTACAACATTGGAGTCCATAGGGCAGCAATATTTTGGGTAGCTGAGGTACTATAGTGTCCTTCCACAGTGCTTATTTATTATTCCTCATTGGCAAGGCACTGATAATCTGTTTAAAAGCAGCATCAACAGAATTAAAAAAACATGTCACAAATTCAAAATTTTGCTACCAAGAAAGAAAGATGACTTTTAGTTCTCTAATGAATGCAGTTCAAAACTTTCTACTCCAAAGAAATATCCTTTACCTTCTTTTCTATGAATGGGATCTTGCATGATTTTCTGATAGCATTCATACTGTGCTGTCATAATCTTATTTCGGGTAACACTCAGCTGACCAATGTCTTCTGTATTATTCTGATGTGCCTCAGCTGGTATAGCAGTGGCAAAAAACTAAAAAGAAAAAGGAGGGTTTTATTTGCTTGTTTGTTTTTAAAATTTATTGTTCCTTTCACAGTATTTTCTGTTTAACTGCTAATCTAAGTCTTTGGTTATTCATGTAAGCATACAGACAGATAATCATTTTGCAAAAACAAGTACATAACTTTACTAGAAAAAAGAATAGTACAATCCATTACAAACAACCTGATTTTTTCCCCTTAATGGTGATATTTTTTAGTGTTGAATCTGAGTAAACAGCCCCTAACTGAGGACAGTGCAATTGTCTAATTACAAAAGATTATAACTTACTGTGGAAGAAAATAATATGTAGGGAGAAAAATGAGTCTTTTGCAAAGCTTACTGAAGTAAATGGATATTTTAATATCCACCCCAAAGGGCTTTGAATCAGGCCAAAAAGAATATTGCATTAAGAAGATGTCCCACTTAAAATCACTAAGACTTTTGGATTGTTTTTTATTTAGACACTCACAGTTTCTATATATAAATCAAACAACCATAAAACAGCAAAACAGGGAGATGGAAAATCTAGGCGTATTTGTGAGAAATTAAGGCTATAGAGGAAATACCATTCTGAATTCATACAATCACAAAAATAGTCATTTTTAAATGTAAAATACAAAAGGCTTCACTGAATATACTACTCACCATAAATCAAATTTTCATTTTAAAGATTTTACTATTAGTAAGTCTACTCATTTAAAAATATGAAAGCCCTACCTACGCAAATTGCTACAAATGGGATGCTGCCTGGACATTCAGGTGTACAATGTCAGAAACTTTTACCACTAAAAAAACAATTACTAGCAAAGGGGACACCTGTCATCAACACAAGCAAAGGGTTTTAAAATCCCATCCCATTACACACAGGCTTTAAAAGATGGATATAATTTTAAAGGGGAGTGTCCTCTTCAGAAATTTGTACAAGAACTAGACAAGAAGTATTGTTTCTGTGTATTAAGCATACCAAGAAAAGCATTATAACTCACCATAGTAATAGATAAGAGGAGTAGCAAACATATGGTCCAGTTTGTCTCCATCACTAGATCTGATGCAATGTATTTAAATACTACCGTTCAACAATAAGATCAAGCTGTAGTGGAAGAGTCATAAGAAGAAATGATTTCACATCATTCAGAATTACAGAAAAGCCTGACTTAAAAAAAAATTAGAACAATCAATAGTCCAAATTTTAATCACTTAATATGGGTGCAACTCCTACGAATTATAAGTGGGATATAATCTACAACAAATCACTAGCAGAAAATTCCAGCTGTGTGGCTGTGATCACATATCTGTAGCGCTGCTGAATCCTCCATCTTTGCCTCTGCTTCCTACTAGGACTGCGTTGGGGCATGGAGGGACTTGGTAGAGCTATGCTATACCGACCTCTCACTGGTGTAGTGTCCTTTAAAGAACCATACATCAGTGGCCAAACTTATGGATATATCTGGTGGTACAAGGACTACAAAATGAGGAAGCTAGAGCTTGTTATCTGATGCTACCCCCTGCCTTCAGCCAAGCAGCTGTGCTGCAGGAGAGAATTTATTCCATTATGAAATACATCATTAAACTTCTGGTAAATTTTGATTTAATTCCAGCATTTCACTATATATTAATCAATGTGTTAAACTAAGCTATAGTTTGATTTACATTAGAGTTGAAATTGTACATTAGAAATTGTTTAATCATGAAATTTGACTATTTCATTTCTAGAAGAATAGTTTCAACAAATTGTAACCTTAGATTCAAACTACAACTTCACAAAAATGATGGACTCAACACAGAGACAAATAGTGAACTGTGAAATAGTGTCTTGTATCTACTAAGGGTGGAATACTCCCAACTACAGAAGCATTAGATTTCTGTGGAATTCTTGGGATATATTTCCCATAAATATAATAACAACTTCCCATTATCCAACAAGAGGTGGTGGGGGTGGGGGAGCCTTTAAAACTTCTTCCATCATAGTAGACTGTCTATAGGTGTAAGTGGCATGAAAACAGAATGGACTACCCTTGATACAACAGACCCACTATGAATACATTTTTAACAATTTTAAAGGAAATTCAGGTAATTTAAGAGTCTGCATCGTGTCTTGCAATGCCAAATACTGCACAAACAAATTCTTGTACTCTGAAGGAAAATCTACTCCCCTCCCCAATAGCACAAAATCTCTCAATTGATCCATCTTTGAGCAATTCATCAAAAGAAAGCTGTAGGGAGGGATTTGCAAAGACTTGTTCCTCCTATGAGTGTCTGCCTATTTCCCCCCCAACCTGCCCCTACTGCCTTCCCCATCACCTGCCCCCTACTATTTCTTTCCCTGCTGCAGTGGTGGTGGGGACAAATTTAAGACAAGTCTCCAATAATTAGATTATGTACTTGGAAAATAACGAATTTATAAATTTCCATGTAAATAATCTAATTGCTGGATGGTTGTCTTAAATTCAGGGTCACCTTGGATTTGCATAAATACAATCAATCCTTAGACTTATGAAGTATCCTCATGTGAGTACTGAGAAGTTGGTTTCATAAGGTATCTGAGCCTTCTACATTTTCTAACATAAATGTATGATTCATATAGAAAGGGTTTTTTTTAAATGTAGATCAGCAATCATATTTTACCTTATTACCATCGAGTTCCATCAATAGTAGTAGTAGCAAACAGTGTTGTAGTACAGAACAATAATAAACTGAGCTCAGTGGTATGGATAATACCACTAATACTAATGTAGTACTATTTAAACCACATAAATCATTTATTATATATTGAAGAAAGAATGTAATAAGGAGCTGATTACTTACATGTGAAGCAATCTTCAAACTCAAACAACATTTTTCCTTTGTTCATACACACTCTTGTCTTTGAGATGTCGTCTTACCCAGTAGTCATATCCTACAAGAAAGTGATTGATTGACATTATGTGAACAACCAGTCATATGCTGGCCACAGGGATTATTTCACAAAAAGCCTGTCACACAGAAAAAGATTCTTTTAGACATAACAGTTGTGTTAAACAAGTGCTCTGCCTGTCTCATGTATATTTGTACAATGGGGCCCTGGCCTCTCATTTTTACTGTAGTACAAGTAAACAGTCAGAGCCACTTATTTTGTAGGCTGTACAGTCTGTCCAACATAATTATCAGTTTTAAGGCAAACCTTAGTTCAGCCCTATTGAGGGTTTAAAGTCACTTACAACTGTGTCTGTTCATACAAAAGATAAATTTGGCCCAACATTTCCTCTGTCTCCCTTTTACTATCAATATGTAGTACTTTAGCACTGCCTGCTAGAACATGACTTCCACTGCGTTGTTTTGATGACTTAAAATGGGTAGACTAATATGCATACAATCCTTTTGAGGTGAACCACAACAATTCTTTGGAATGAAGCAGTATGTGAAAAGGACTGTTGAAAGCAGGTCCTTGAAGTGATCATCCTCTGAGAGAGAGACAAGGAAGGAGCACTGTTGCATTTGTTATTAGCTACTGTGTTTGTAAATGTAACATCTAAAATGTATATGATTCTAACTGCTAATAGAGACTTTTGACTGTATGGACTGTTCCATTCAGACAGATCAAAACCCTGCTCAACTTTTAAAGAAGCCAGAGAAAGTAGTAGTGAACTACTTGGGTAAAAAGTATGAATGGCACGTGCCCCCAGCGGCTGGGGGGGCACGGCTGAGCTGGTGGCGGTGGGAGCTTGGCAGCAGTAAGTGGGGGAGCTCCTGCAGACGCCACTGGCATTGTTGGCAGCGGGCGGGTGGCAACCACCTGCAGACGCCACCAGTAGTGTCAGTAGTGCCTTTGTGCAAAGGGTACACCGCCATGCTCAGGGGGTGCATGTGTGCCCACGTGCACCCCCTACTCATTGCCCCTGGTAAAAATGGATAACAGACATCTGTGGTCTTCCACCCAAAAAATGCAGCAGGGTGGCTATGACTGGTCTATTGTGTGCATAGGGATGGTGAAATGGCCATAAGGGGCATAGCATGGTGAATGCAATAAGGATTTTGCTGGCCTCTGTAACCAAACTGAGATAAGAGTTTGAAACATTTTCCTTACAAGAATCCCTAAATCTTTTCCTTAAAACATAGGCTAGATGACAGAGTTAGCATGAAAATCAAATAATGCCCTCAGTTCCAATTGTGTTCTTCCAGTTACCTTGAAATTCTTGTATGGTACAGAAGAAAGCAGAGTTTGGCTATTCTGACTCAGGGTCTAAGACCATTTACATATTGGTGTATGTAAATAGCGCTAGACATTTTCATAAGAAAGGATCAACATAGGAAAAGATATTGATTGCCTACAAGCCCAGAACCTTAAATAACCCAAATCTTCTTTGCAGCTAGTGGTTTATAGGCTTCTCATATCAAGTCTTCCAATGTCTAATGCTATGTTTCAAATTATTCTTTGTAGAAAAGAGGTGAGATCAAGTCCATAATGTTCTAAATGCTTCCCTCACCAATATCTCCAACACTTTAAGCTGTACAGCTAGAAAACTCAGAGTCCTCTACTCCAGCATGACCTGGAGTAAGGGACATTCATTAGTCTGTTGGACTTCAGTAAATATTTCTTACAGCATGTCCTGGATTTGTTCACTCAAAATGAATTCCTAACATTGTTAGAAAGACTGAAAAACAGCTTGATGTACTGGATTAGGGGAACTTGGAAGATAGCCAATGTGGTCCCCATCTTTAAAAAAGGGAGGAGGGAGGACCCAGGCAACGATAGGCCCGTTAGTCTTACCTCAATCCTGGGGAAACTCTTTGAGAAGATCATCAAGGAGCACATCTGTGATGGGCCAGCATCGGGGATGATGCTCAAGGGCAACCAGCACGGTTTATTTAGGGGCAGGTTGTGTGAGACCAACCTGATTGCCTTTTACGATCAGGTCACAAAAGCATTGGATGCAGGTGTTGCCGTGGACGTAGTCTTTCTGGACTTCAGCAAGGCCTTTGACACTGTCTCCCAACCCATCCTCATTAAAAAACTAGGCGACTGTGGCATTGATGCCTACACAGTCAGATGGATTGCAAATTGGCTGAAGGGTTGTATTCAGAGGGTGGTGGTGGACAGGTCGTATTCGACCTGGGGGGAAGCGAGCAGCGGAGTCCCTCAGGGCTCGGTCCTTGGGCCCACACTGTTCAATTTCTTTATCAGCGATTTGGACGACGGGGTGAAAAGCAACCTGTTCAAATTTGCTGATGATACCAAAATTTGGGGTGAGGTGGGCACACTAGTAGGGAGGAAAAGACTGCAGCAAGACCTGGATGGGTTGCAGGGGTGGGCTAACAAAAACAGGATGCGTTTCAATACTGACAAGTGCAGGGTGCTGCACTTGGGCAGTAGTAACCAGCAGCACACTTATAAGATGGGAAACTCGCTTCTTGAGAGCACGGAGGCAGAAAGGGATCTTGGAGTCATTACTGACTCCAAGATGAACATGGGTCGACAATGCGAGGTCATGGTCGGCAAGGCTAACCGGACCTTATCATAGATTCATAGATGTTAGGGTCGGAAGGGACCTCAATAGATCATCGAGTCTGACCCCCTGCATAGGCAGGAAAGAGTGCTGGGTTTAGATGACCCCAGCTAGATGCCTATCTAACCTCCTCTTGAAGACCCCCAGGGTAGGGAAGAGCACCACCTCCCTTGGGAGCCCATTCCAGACCTTGGCTACTCGAACTGTGAAGAAGTTCTTCCTAATGTCCAGTCTAAACCTGCTCTCTGCTAGCTTATGGCCATTATTTCTTGTAACCCCCAGGGGTGCCTTGGTGAGTAAAGCCTCACCAATTCCCTTCTGTGCCCCCATGATGAACTTATAGGCAGCCACAAGGTCGCCTCTCAACCTTCTCTTGTGGAGGCTGAAGAGGTCCAGGTGCCTGGCCTGCAAGCCCTTAACCATACGAGTGGCCCTTCTCTGGACCCTCTCCAGGTTATCCACATCTCTCTTGAAGTGTGGCCCCCAAAATTGCATGCAGTATTCCAACTGCGGTCTGACCAGCGCCCGATAGAGGGGAAGTATCACCTCCTTGGTTCTGTTCGTCTTGCATCTACTGATGCACGATAAAGTGCCATTAGCTTTTCTGATGACTTCATCACACTGCCGACTCATGTTCATCTTGGAGTCCACTAGGACTCTAAGATCCCTTTCCGTTTCTGTGCCTCCAAGCAGGTCATTTCCTAGGCAGTAGGTATGCTGGACATTTTTCTTCCCTAGGTGCAGCACTTTGCATTTCTCCGTGTTGAATTGCATTCTGTTGTTTTCCGCTCATATGTCCAACCTGTCCAGGTCTGCTTGTAGTTGCTCCCTGCCCTCCGGTGTGTCCAATTGTCCCCACAGTTTTGTATCATCCGCAAACTTGGACAGAGTACACTTCACTCCCTCGTCCAAGTCGTTGATGAAGACATTGAAGAGTATTGGTCCAAGGACCGAGCCCTGCGGGACCCCACTGCCCACACCCTTCCAGGTCGATACCAACCCATCCACTACGACTCTCTGAGTATGACCCTCTAGCCAATTCGCCACCAACTGGACTGTGTAGTCATCCAAGTCACAGCCTCTTAACTTGTTCACCAGTATAGGGTGGGATACCGTATCGAAGGCCTTCCTGAAGTCTAAGTAAATGACGTCAACCCCTACTCCTGTGTCCAGGTGTTTTGTAACCTGGTCATAAAAAGAGACTAGATTAGTCAGGCACGATCTACCTGCTATGAACCCGTGCTGGTTTCCCCTCAGCATAATTTTTCCTGCTGGGCTCTCGCAAATGTAAGCCTTGATAATTTTTTCAAAGACTTTGCCTAGGATGGAGGTGAGACTGACTGGCCTATAGTTGCCTGGGTCCTCCTTCCTCCCCTTCTTGAAAATGGGGACCACATTGGTCCTTTTCCAGGCCTCCGGAACCTGGCCCGTGCGCCGTGAGTTTTCAAATATTCCCGCCAGCGGCTGCGCAATGACGTCAGCCAGTGCCTTCAGTACCCTCGGATGGAGCTCATCTGGGCCTGCCGACTTAAAGGCATCCAGTTCCTCCAAGTGCCTCTGCACCATCTCAGGATCTACGCTTGGTAGTCTGGCGTCCTGCTGCTGTCTCTCTACAATCCCAGTGAGAGCCTTGTCTTATCGTGCATCCACAGGTGCATCTCAAGTAGGACCAAGGAGGTGATCCTCCCCCTCTATGTGACACTGGTCAGGCCACAGCTGGAGTACTGTGTCCAGTTCTGGGCACCCCACTTCAAGAGGGATGTGGACAACATTGAGAGGGTCCAGAGGAGGGCCACCCGCATGATCCAGGGACAGCAGGGCAGACCCTACAATGAGAGGCTACAGGACCTGAACCTGTTTAGCCTTCACAAGAGAAGGCTGAGGGGGGACCTGGTGACCATCTATAAACTCACTAGGGGGGACCAGAAGGGTTTGGGGGAGACCTTGTTTCCCCTAGCAACCCCCGGGATAACGAGGAATAACGGCCACAAGTTGTTGGAGAGTAGGTTTAGATTAGACATCCTCAAGAACTACTTCAGAGTTAGGGCGGCTAGGATCTGGAACCAACTTCCAAGGGAAGTGGTGCTGGCACCTACCCTGGGGGTCTTTAAGAAGCAGCTTGATGCCTACCTGTCTGGGGTCACTTGAGCCCAGTTTCCCTCCTGCCCAGGCAGGGGGTCAGACTTGAAGATCTACAAGGTCCCTTCCGACCCTACTTCTATGATTCTATGAACTGTTGATAGAATGGGGTCCTATTAATGATCTGAAAAACATAAATGGAAGCCATAGGTGACATTAACTTAGGAAGTGTTGGAAGAGCAAATAATGCAAAAGAAATATTTAACTTAGAAAATATGAAGGTTGAGACATTTGAAGACTATAATAGAAAGCAGTAGTTAATAGCAGAGGCTATTTCAACATTATTGTTTGAAGAAGCCTAGGGAACTTGAGTTCTTGCTGGGCATGTTTACACAAAATGCCTTACTATGCAGTACACTAATTTGCTGCACAGTAAAGTATCACTGTCTACACATGTGTAGCAATTAGAGTCCAATAGACTAATTTACTGCACCGCTGGATAGTCCCATCAGATACAAGTGGTATCTGGAAGCACAGTAAATTCCTGAACTTAAATGCACACGTACATGGCAACATTGGAATTAATTTACTCGGGCTGAAATTGAGCTGGAGTGTATTCAGTTGCATTAATTACATGTGTTGATGCCCCCGGCATAATGAAATTTAAGTAACTTTACTTAGTCTAATAAAAGATATTGGATTTACCCCAAAAAACCTGTGTCTGCTTATGTTCTTACCAACATAGCTACAACCTATACCCCCAAAACATGGAGGATATCTTTTTTTTTTAGTGTGTATGTAGAATTAATAACTAGGGACAGACTTTAAAAAAGCTGGAGCCTGAATTGATTCAATCTTTGCAGGTTAGTCTAACCCGAGTAGACTGAACCAATAAGGTAGTGAACAGACATTCACTTTTGACTCCGGAAATGCAGGCACATGCCTACAGTGGCTCAGGTGAGAAGCTGGGGGATGCTAGAGTGAGCCCTTGGCTGGAGGGAAACTAAGCTAGAGGGGGTGTGGCAAGGCTTAGACAAGCCTAAGTATGACTGGGGAGATGTTTAAACTCCCCACCCTGGCCTACAGAGACCCCAGCTGGGGTCTGCCTGGTGGGGCAGGAGGAAACAGCCTGTCAGGGGTCCCCAGGCCCCCTCTGATCATTGCTCACTCGCTGGCTGGCAGCAGGGGTGGGGCCAGACCCCAGTAGCCTGAGGGAAAGGGAGGTTTAATCCCCTCATTGCAGCGGGGTTGGCGGTGTGAGCACTGACAGGCTTAGCTCATGCACCTGAGGCTGCAGTAGCTGGATGCTAGTAGCCTGAGGGAAGGGGTGGGGTTTAATCCCCCATTGCAGCTAGCAGTGACAAGGGGGCACCAGCACAGTGTCCTAGGCTGAATCCTTCCAAGCAGTGGCCAGCTGGCTGTGGGGAGGAGGGATGTGACCTGGGTGCACCGAGGGGGGGAGCCACTCTAAGTATGGAGCCCACTCACTGGTGCCTCCTGGGCTGGGGCAGCCCCAGGGGGAGCGGTTCAGTACCTGCCACCTCCAGCCCCACATGGGGGCCATGGTTTACAAGCGGGCTGCAGTGGCTCCCCAACCCCTCCCTAAACTATTGCTGTGAGCACAGGTGAATCACCTGCCACCTGCTTGTGGTAGTACCAGGCACTCAGGGTAGGTTGTGGTGGGCCAGGGTCTTGGGCAGTGGCTGGGAGAGGCAATGGACTGTCACAACCCGGTCCAGGCTGGCCCTGTGGGCCAGGAGTGCAGGTCGGTTTCGCCTGCCTCCGTGGCCCAGGGGCTTAGGCAGCAACTGGCTTGTGGCAGCCCACCCCAGGCACCCAACAGCACCATAAGCAGGCAGTAGGTGACAGGTGCCTCACCTCTGCCTGCCGCAATGGTTCCCTCCACTACCAGGAGAAGGGGTGTACTGCTGTGGCCCAGTCACTGCCTACTCTCCTGGGCCTCAGGGCCAGGCTGGACTGGGCTGCACTCCTGGGCTGTGGGACAAGCTTCTACAGGCCAGGGGTGTGGACAGTGGTGGGGGGAGGCAATGGACCCTATCAGTGCCTATCAGAGCCTATTGGTGCCTGTGCTGCCCTGCCCTCAATGCGAGGATTAAACCTCTGCTTCCCCTCAGGCTACTGGGGTCTGGCCCTGCCATTGCTTCTGCCACTGGAGCAGTGAGGGGGTTTAGGGGATAGGGACACCTGGCAAGGGCTGCTGCCCCCTTGCCAGGCAGACCCAGCAGCACTCCAGAGCAGGGTTTCCCATCCCCATCTTTTTCTCAGCCAGCCAGAGCAGTGATAGTGCTCTGGATAGGGAAGAGAGGGGTGGGGCCAACCCTGCTTGGCTAGAACAGACAGCCCAGCCCAGGTCTACAGAGCATGCTGGAGGACTCTGATTTAACTTAAACCAGGAAGTGGTCTGGGATAGAAGTTTCATAAACCAGCTTGACCCAAATCAGTTAAGTCCGATACTATATTCAACCAGATTTATCTTAAACCAGTCTCAGCCCTTTTGAAACTGGTTTATGTGCACTGAACTTATATTCTGTTACAGACGTAAACCAGTTTCTGATGACTTCAACTGGTTAATGTGTAATGTTAGTTCCTAGCCAATGAGGCCCTGAAGATAATATAAGATTCATAGATTGTAAGGCTGGAAGGCCAGGAGGATCAAATATTTTTTGATTTCCCATCAAAAATATTTTTTTTTCAATAATATATGATTTTTCAAACAAATACTTTCTCACAAAAGTATCAGGTTGTCAAAAATGTTGATTTTTAGTAAAAATTAAAAGTGAATGTTTAGAAACAAACAAACATGCATGTTGTGCATGTATATATGTTGACCAGAAACTAGTATTTTGACACTGAAATGCTGCAATATTGGTGTATGGGAGTCAGAATTGGTTGCCTCATACTCGTACCTGCCTCTATCGGCCAGGCCCTTCTAGCTGGAGATCTATTGTAACCTTGTGACTGCCTTGATGTACTACTTTTCCCCAAAAGTAGAGACTGGATGTATTGTGGAAAGTGAATTCCAACCAGGAAGACTATATAGAAGCTAATGGGAGCATGAGGAACCCAAAAAGCAATTCCTAGGAAGTGCTGCAGAGGTATTTTAGAACTTAAGAAATTCATTTTTTTGACTAAAATACTGTTTCTGACAAAAACACTGGGTTTGATGTTTATCAAAAAACATTTTTACTATGAAAATAAACTCCATTTATCACCAATTCTGGTTAGCAACCCAAAAAAATAATATGGGGATAACATACTGATGCTATCAAGCTGTGTGTTGGCTGTAATTGACAATCATATAATGAAAGAGACCAGGTATCATTTGGGAGTTGAAATTAACTTCAGTATATTAAAAATAAGCCCAGTAAAAATGCAGCTTTACAGAAGATAGTATATGTTCGCACCATGAGCCCTTTCGGGCTATTCCATGCTGGAGGGAGATTCAATAAGTTAGCCACTGATTATTGACTTACACATTAGAGATGGAATACCGTATTTACTTGATTATTACAAAAGGGTTTTCTGCTCATTTAACATGGGAAAAAAGACCCTTGTCTTACAGTCAATTATGAGGAAGTGTGTGGTGGCAGGAGAGGAGGAGGTGGGAGAGCAGGAGGGCAAGCAGCTGCGGTGGCTCTGGCCCAAACCTGGGGTTGGAGCTGGAGGTGGAACTGGAGCTGCAGCCACAACCACAGCTGCTTTCTGTCCCCCCCCCCAGTCCCCACTGCCTCTACACACGCACCTCCCCCTGCCCTTCTCCATTTCTTCTGCTCTGCTGCACTTCTCCTTACCTTTGCTCCGTGCCAGCAAGTTCTGCCCTCACTGCAACCTGGATCATGTATAGTGCTGGGTGCCAGCTCCATGCTGCTGCTATGGGGCCAGGCTGGAGCTATGCTCAATGCCCCAGGCTACAGTAGGGATGGAGCCAGGTGATGCAGAGCAAAGGTAATGCAGAGCAAAGGGGAAGGGGCAGGCAGGGGGAAGGTGGAGCAGGGATCTGAGGCTGCAAAAGACAGAAGCAGCATGGAAAGGACTTGAGGGGGGAACAGGCAAAGGGGGAATCAAGGCAAACTGAGGCTGCAGGGGTGGGGGGAGGTACAATGGGGGACAAGTGTGTGGGGGGGGGCAAGTGGCAAGCTGCCAGCCTCTGTCACTGCCTGCCCCACTGCCTCCACACTGCCTGTTCCCTACCACCCCTCCACTGACTGCCCCATTACTGCCCCCATGCAATAATGTAATGACATTTCAACAGTAGCTCAGTTCATCAAATATCACACTTGTATCTTATTTTTACTGAATATCAGACAACTTACAAATCACATGAACTGCCTGTTTTTCTCTTTACTGTGTGCCTCATTGATAGCAGAGGCATCTATTGCAGAAAGTTGTGTGGCAACTGTAGGCTAAATGTGGCCAGAAAATCATGCTCATATAGCTTTAACAGATGCTTCCATTTCTTTCTCCCCAGTTCTCTGTGTACAGACATCTTGCCTGCACCATCAGCTCCTTCTGCTTTTACTTTTTTCTCTTCCTCAAAAGAATAAATTTAATCCTGGTTGTACTCTAGAAACTAATAATTTTAAAGCCAAAAAAGATAAAAACACACTTTATATTTAACGCCCCCCCCCCCCCGGACTTGAACATCTATCCTTTTACCCTACTTAGTACAAAATACATATATATATATATATATATATATATATGTCACAACCCAAGGGTGCGATTTTTGTTTTGTGTGTGCTTTGGCACCACTGAATTATTTTCCCGCCAAATTGTAGCTTTCTTTGCACTGTGCATTTCTTCTTTGTAGCTAAGAAATGCTCGTTGCAAAGAGTTCCCGTCATTTGTATGATAATTCAAGCCCCATTATTGGCTTGCGTGAAATTATTCACACGTGGCGGCTAGTGATTGGCTTGCTAGCCGTATAAAAAGCTTGAGTGGTTTCCGCCCAAGTTGGAGGACTCCACGAACACCAGAAGGAGGGATCTTCACATTGTGTGAAGATCTCTAAGCGCTGTGGAGCCTATCGGACCCAGTGCATTTAAAGCAGGCAACAGAGGTCTGATCAGCCTCTAGCCTCTCCCCGTCGCCATTCGCAATCCTCGACGTATCCCTCTCCCTGTGTGCAAAAGGACCCACGGAGCCTCAACAACTCCGTGGGAGAGACCTGAGCTTGTTGTAGTCCTCAAACGAGGATTTAATCGGAGCTGTGCCTGGGAAACTGTCCAGCCTACACCGCGACCATCTTCGGTGTAATTAAACAATCTTGAATCAACCATTACGCGTCCATGACTAATTCTAGCACGTCGCCTGTTTTCTCCAATCCAGCGTGCCCGGGCTGCTGGCCACAGCTTGCGCGGCTTGAAAAAGGGCCCGGATCACCCCCGGCCCACACATGGCGACGAGGATGGGATCAGGAGAGAACACGCTAGAGCTAGAATTAGTTACGAACTGCCCTTGGCGTGATAACAAACGCCAAGTGAAAAGTTTTGATGAACTGGAGCTGCATATCACTTACCACCAGGCGGGTGGAACGGGTGAGAGATTTGTCAGCGGACGCCTTTCGCTGAAGGGAGAAGAGGGAGCCTCCGAAGACGGAGCCCTGAGAGAGAGAGAAGTGTATTTGCTCCCTGCGGCATTCAGGTACATAATGAGCAACGAGCGGGTCTTGTTCAGGCCCCTCGATACTGTGTCCCTCGCCAGAATCAATCCGGCGGGCGCAGTGAACCCGACCCTCACCCGGGAGTGTGCCCGATGCCTACGATATGCTTGGGAGAGTGAAGAGCCGGTGCCAATCGGCCAGTTCCCTCCCCTCATGGCGTCTAGGTTAAGGGGTCGCGAGCTTCCATCCGAGCTCCACGAAGATCTGGAGACGGAGGAACGCACCGCAGATGAGAGGGTGGCCCCGTGGTACAACAAGGGGGGAGAATTAAGTGCAACTTTCCGTACAATTGCTGATTTAATGAACAAGAATTTAAGTTTAAAGGCCCAGCTGCGTATGGCTGTTCAAGCGGTCAAAGAAGCGGCTGAGAGAAGGGATCCTGAAACGCCAGCCCAAGATGGCGCCGAGCAAGAGGGAGACCGCGTGGAAGAACCAGAAGAGAAGGGTGGAGCTTCGGAGGAACCCGCGAGAGTTCGGTCAGCAACTCCGCCCATTGATGCAGCGTCGTCTCCAGCAACCCCGCCTAGCGATGCGGCGATGCCTCTGCCGACCACGCCTTCCTGCCGACGAAAGAGAGAGTCAAGCGGGGGAGTGCATCCGCCCCTCCTGCCTGAAGCAGTAACAGCAACAGTGACTCCCGCAGCGGCAGTTCAGCCTACAACAACGACTAATCGAGTTGCTACTGCCTACTATGCTCGCGCCAGAACTGAATTACAGGATTTGTGCAGAGAATCAAGAATCCAACCTGAAGAGACTCTAGCTGTATGGTTGGGACGTTTAGTCATGGAACTTGGATCCAACCTGCTGAACCAGGAAGAAGCAAGCTTCTTAGTCAGACAAGCTTCATGGAGTAGAGGACATGCCACTGATATCGACATGATAGCTGTCAACGTTCACTGGCCTATTCCGCTGCCAGCGCTTGTTGCAGGACTGATCGGTCAAAAAGCCCACGTATGGCATGAAGGTTGGCCAGAACATACCGGAGCAGAGCATCTCATGCTAGGAATCATCGGAGTCTTGTACTGTGCCTGGAACCCTAGAGCGTGCGCGCTGGGACTGACATCACTCCAGCGAATAAGACCACGGCCTCACCGTCATCTACGAGATCCTGGAACTGTTCCAGTAACCATTCACAGCTTAGATAGTTGTCTTGAGGTTTATGGGTGAAAGAACATCGTCGTCCTCCGGATTCTGCTTAACCCAATGGTGAACCAACCCGTGTGTAATCTCCTTCGTCAATTGTCACGACTGCGTATCCTAATGGAGCCAAGATTACCTATTGATCTGGACTGTTGACACCCGACCGAGATTCAAGGCACAAGACATCGTGAATCCGATCTTCCATCATTGCCACAGAGAACACCAGAAGAGCGATACATGTTTGGATTTCTCCTACAGCATTCTGGACTCAATAAGCGGCAAGTTCGGATTTTAGGGGACACAGGTCAATGGCAACTGGCCTATGAGTTAGGTTTCCGTTATCTAGAAGAGCTAGATGACGGCTCCTCGACAATTTCATCTAGTTGAGTGTACAAGAGAGGGTAGTTTAGGGTGATGAATACTTGTATTATAGTAGAGTTCCATGGAAACTTTGTAAATATGTTGAGATGCGTTAACCTATTTTTTTTTGAGAGTTTTTGTTTACAGATCCAGAATTCAGAATGCATGGTGAAGAGAAGCCCTGAGAGGGATGACATCGTCTGAAGAAGTGAGGGCCTGACGTACAACTTTGTCATGACGCCCACTGAAGCCCTAATCGTGCAATTTTTGTTATGAATCTGATTATGTGTATTTGTGTTGGTTATTGTGCAACTCAATCCCAGGAGAGCGAATTTTATGTTGGGGAATTTTATGTTTGTTTGTTTGTTTGTTTGTTTGTTTGATGACTCATGATAAGCTCTGGATCACTCGAATGACAAGCGTGCAGCATAATTCAGTTGTGCCTTCAGCAAGGGGGGATGGCACAGCCCAAGGGTGTGATTTTTGTTTTGTGTGTGCTTTGGCACCACTGAATTATTTTCCCGCCAATTTGTAGCTTTCTTTGCAGTGTGCATTTCTTCTTTGCAGTTAAGAAATGCTCATTGCAAAGAGTTCCCGCCATTTGTATGATAATTCGAACCCCATTATTGGCTTGCGTGAAATTATTCACACGTGGCGGCTAGTGATTGGCTTGCTAGCTGTATAAAAAGCTTGAGTGGTTTCCGCCCAAGTTGGAGGACTCCACGAACACCAGAAGGAGGGATCTTCACGTTGTGTGAAGATCTCTAAGCGCTGCGGAGCCTATCGGACCCAGTGCATTTAAAGCAGGCAACAGCCTCTAGCCTCTCCCCGTCGCCATTCACAATCCTCGACGTATCCCTCTCCCTGTGTGCAAAAGGACCCACGGAGCCTCAACAACTCCGTGGGAGAGACCCGAGCTTGTTGTAGTCCTCAAACGAGGATTTAATCAGAGCTGTGCCTGGGAAACTGTCCAGACTACACCGCGACCATCTTTGGTGTAAGTAAACAATCTTGAATCAACCACTAAGCGTCCGTGACTAATTCTAGCGTGTCGCCTGTTTTCTCCGATCCAGCGTGCCCGGGCTGCTGGCCACAGCCCACGCGGCTCGAAAAAGGGCCCGGATCACCCCCGGCCCGCACAATATATATATAAGCTTTTCTCTATAAGACATTATTTAAGGCTTGAGTCTTTATGTATGTAACAATGGAGGCATCTACACAAGATGCTAAAAGCACAGCAGACTAATTCTACTGCATATTAGCATGTCACAGTAAAAGCCATACTAATGCACTAACGCTCAGTAGAATTAGTCTACTATGCATTAGCGTCACATAAAAGGCATGCCAGTGCTACTGCACAGTAGCACTGATTATGGCACATTAAGTTTAGTACCTGCTATAACAGGTACTAAACTTAATGCGCCATAAGTCTGGTGCATTAATGCATGTGTAGATGTGCCCATTGTATACTTTGGGGCAAAGCCTTATTTGTGTAGGCATACTTAACACATCCACAGAACTCCTGCAGTGGGTATATACCATGTAGCAATATTTGATTAGATTGTACAAGAAGAGATCTTCCAGAAAAAAATGACAAACTTCAATTTGCTTTCTGAGTCATTTAAAAATGTGCAATAGTGGACATACAGTTTTAGGAACAGATGTCTACCTAAACCTCATTGGTTGAAACATTAGAGTAACTATTTCATGTCAATAGATTCTCTCTCAGTTATCTTTCTTGGTTTTAAACTGGTTGAAATAACCCCCAAAATGACAGTTTAATGACAGGACATTTATATTTCTGGTTACTTTTGAACCAGAATGCTCAGGGTCATCTACATGTGGGGATCCTGGATGCACCGTCCAGCTGTATTATCTATACACTATACTGGGGAAAATCAAAAATAAATCACAAATAATCTTTACTTTTTTTATTTTTGGAGACAGACTTATAGCAAATTAGAGAAACAAAGTTACAGTCTTCCAAAGAGTTAGGAGCATAGGACTCAAAACTTTAAAACCCCCAGGCAAAGATTTTGTTTGGTTCAGCCCAACATGTGGACAAGCTAGAAGTTATCCACACTTTTCATTAACTTGAATCCCCTGCAAGCATGTTGGCAAAGAAAGAGGAAATCTCAGACTGAAATAATGGTTCAAATGGATCAGCATAGAGAGCCTCTTCCTGTGCCACGCTGATCACCTGCAAGCCCCATTGACTTCTGAAGAACTCTGCATCTTACAAGAGCAGATCCATTTTAACTCTTAATTAACCAGCTTGATTAATATGGTACTACATATTTTAGAGATTAATTTACAAAGCTGAAAGTGGGTTGCAAAATATCCGACTCTGCTGAAGGGCCATGTAGTATAGTTTGAAAATGCTCATAATCTGATAAATTTCTTTTCAGTTTGTGAGGAATGGTCTCATAGATTTCAACCAATTTTAATAGAACTAACTGTTCATTAAATGGGATTACCTAACTGTTAGCTCTTATTCAGACCTCTTACAGTGAGCCCTCTTACAGCCAGTTGGAGCTAGTTAATCATTAATGTGTTAGATATGAGAAGCATAATTTCAGACCATCAGAATTCACTTTGCAGCAATGCCATTGAATAAATCACAGTCAATAGCATTTTGACAATCCCTACACAGGTGAGGGAGACATTTAGAAATGTTTTACCAGCAGCATTGTACAGACATATTTGCAAACTGCAAAATATTTTTACAGCATGTGAGCTATGAAACAGAGTGCTAACTCCTCATCAACCATGTTATAGCAAAGGCTACTTTCCAGGATGCTTTCCATTGGATAAAGGTGGGTTAATTATTTTATGTGGCATGTTGAATGTTTCTGTGGGTTGAATTAATGTTTTGCTTGAATTAATTAGAGCCATATATTGTTTTAGATAATTCAGGTAAAACAACTACTAGACATAGCCTAACTTACCATACTAGGCCAAATCATAACTGGTGCGTCAGTGATGACTCTGACAGCACTGTTTCACAAAAAGAGTATTTGGCTCACTCACTGTAGTTGCCTTTTCTAACACACAATAAATATAATCTTTTAAATTTATGCGTAGTAGAAAAAGGAGTAATTAAACCACATGGAGCATTTTTTTTAAATATTAGTGTTTAGGACGTCATTAGGTATAATTCAGGCAGCTCCTGTTATTAGAGCAAATGTTACTGGTGGCAAGTGTGATCAAAGAGCAACTCCCAACATATTACAAAGGAGACAACTGTGCAGAATGTGCTATGGATTACAAAGGGGACAGAATCAAATCCTGGACCCTGGATTACAAGTAAGGGTTTTTCCTATTAGATCAAGTTCAGTTTGGTAGATGCAAAACAGTGCTGGGGAAACACATGCAACATCTATTCAATGGCTGCAGAAACAATTACAGGAAATATTCAAAGCTACTTGCATTTCTGTTGCTGTTTCACCCACTGAACCCCTACAACTTTCTCCAGGTGTTCTAAGTATTCACAGAATGGCTGCAGTGTGAAGGCTAATCATAGAGATTAGAGCGAAAATTGGGAGAAATATGACATCATGGTAACTCACACTTATTGTTGCTAAAATTTACAACTCTTTAATACACCAACTGGACTTTTAGCCCAGCATGAAATGGTACCTTCTGCCAGTTTTTCTGAGTGATCTTGAAAGGAAATATGTGGTTGAAGACGTATTTCAAGAGAACTAAAGTCGTATAGTTCAAAGAAATCAGTTAATGGTTCACAACAAGGGTGCAGTGAGACCCTCTCAGGGGTGCTGCAACACAGGACATAGCTGTGATGGAGGGAAGGTAGAACTGCCACGAGTACTCCTCCTGCATTAGGGCTCTCTCATAAGCAGCGTTACCAAGTCTTGCAAGAAAAAAACAGTGGCACTGGCTTTAAAAACAAGCCCAAAACATGCCCAACCAATTTCAAGAGAAGGGTGTAGGGGTGCTTATCAACCTACAACTCTCAAAAAGTTAAAGCAACTACAAAAAAACCCAAGCCCAATTCCACTTTATAAGTGGACTTGGCAATGCTGCTGCTCTGCAGCCTAAAGCAGGCGGGAGAGCATCACTGAGCTGTAGCTCTTCCTTGTCCAACCCCCTTTTTTCCTTCTAGAAACAGAGGCAGGTGGGACAGTTCCACCTGTCATGTGCACCTCTGTTTCTGGGAGATGCTGTACAGAGTAAGACTGGAAAGGCTGGAGCACAAGCTTGTTTTCCTGCCTGTGCACATGCCATTGCCTTTCCTGGTTATCTGGATGCAGCATCACCTATTGAGAAGCTCTAAGGTAAATTAAGCACAGTGTGTTTCTCAACCAAGGATGCCACCACAGTCAAAACAAGTTGTGGAATGGTGCCCAGACTTAAAATGTTGAGAACCACTGATTTATACTTTCTGCACTGAAACATTTTTTACCACTTAAAAATAAAGTGGTTTTCCAGGAGACTTGTATTGATTACAGGATAGCTGGTGGATAACATTGTAATACATTGAATTACTCCCATGCATTTTTCCCTGTTAAAAACCTTTGGCTACCACCCAGTTAAATTTAGTTTCCCAAACTCAACAGATAATGCGAGAGATAATCAATAATGACCTTTGCTGTTCACAATAACATTGAGGCTAGGGGACATTATACATAAATTGGTATAAGTGATCAGAAACCAGTTCAAAACTGTAACACAACAGAAGTTCAGCACATAAACCACTTTCAAAATGGCTGAAACCATTGTAAAATAAACTTGGATGGATGTAGTATCAGACTTAACTGATTTAGGTTTAATGGGTTTATGGAACTTCTGTCCCAGATCCTCTACAGATTCAAGTTAATTCACATCCCAGGATGCTTTGCACCTCCCCCCACAAGTCCCACTTTGTTGTGTGGGTGGGATAGCTTTGGCACAACCTGTCTGCTCTAGCCAAGCAGGGAGGTGTATTTTAGTACCCCAGAGCTTCTGGCTTGGGCCACTGTAGGCATGTGGCTGCATTTCTGAAATCAAAAGTGAATTTCTGTTCACTTGCTTATTGGTCCAATCTATGCAGCTTGGGCTAACCTGCAAAGATTGAATCAATTCACCCTTGGGCTTTTCAACGGTCTGTCTTTAACCTAAAAATCACAGGATAGTTGATAGTACTATTTTTTTCTGGGTCATATATAGTCACTTTCTTTCTCTCTACAAATGTATCCTTTGTATTCATCTCAAAAGCTCTGCAAATCATTCTGAGGAGAAGCCACAGGCCTGACTGCCTCCTCCAGTCTAAAAACGTACAAGGCAATTTCAGACATGGAAGTAATAGGGACAGTATTGTTGCCTTCATGCTCACTAGACTATAATGCTTACCCACAAATCTGTGGATCCTTCAACATCAGTGGGAGGTCAGGAGTAACATGTCCTCATGACTCTAGTCCACTGCAACAGCTCTGTCTCTAATGACACTATGCTGACAGGGCTTCCATAGAGGCCAGACATCTAGTGCATAGGTTGGAGCCAAAAGTAAAGAAGAAGGGTAGATGTCTGAGGCATGACTGGTGGTGGTACTAAGAGTGGAAAGGAACTTGTGATGAAGGGATAATGTGTTTTCTCTTCTGCTCCATCTTCTCTGTGCCTCTCTGTCTATCCAGTGCCTTTCAATAGAATGAGCCCCATATATGTGCTAAGTTTTCCATTTACTTTGAGAGAAACAGGGGTTGCATATAGTAGGGGACAGGACACTCAGGATCACCTACACATGGGCTAGGGACAGAAGTTACACATAAACCAGTTTAAGTGATCAGAAACTGGTTTAAACCTGTAACAGAACAGAAGTTTAGTACACATAAACCAGTTTCAAAATGGCTGAAACTGGTTTAAGATAAAGCTGGATGAATGCAGCATCAGACTTAACTGGTTTAGGTCAAACCAGTTTATGAAACTTCTGTCCCAGACCCCTTCCTGGTTTAAGTTAAATCAGAGTCCCTCCAGCATCCCAGCATTTTACAGCCCTGGGGTGTGCTGTGCTGTTGTCTCCAGAGAGCAGCCCTGGTCCCGCCCCTCAACTCCCTAGCTGGAGCAGACATGGCTGGCTCACTGCCCTACCCCCCCCCCCCTCCCAGGCAAACCCCTGCTGGAGTCTGGGGCTAGGGAGGGTGGTTAAACATCTCTTCCCCTGAGTATGGAGATGCCCTGCCCTGCTTGCTTAGTGCTGGCTGCAGCTGTGAACTACAAATCCCAGAGGCACCTGGAAGCAGGAAGAGGAAGTGATGAACAACTCTGCAGAGTCCTGCTGCTGTGATTGTAGACTGAAAATCTCCGAGAGCTCAGGGACAGCAGGAAGAGGAAGTGAATACACAGCCCATGGCTGGTTACGTACCAGAGAGCCATGCTCTAGTGTCCCCTGACTTCTGACTTGAGCCACTACAGGCATGAGGATACATTTCCTGAATCAAAAGTGAATATCTGTTCATTTGCTTATTGGTTCAATCTTTGCAGCTTAGACTAACCTGCCAAGACTGAATCAATTCAGCCTTGGGCTACTTAGCCATGGGGACCATCCAATTGTATTGTTGATAGAACAGCTACTGGTACAAGAAAAAATAGCTGGGAATAATGTTTATTTCTTTATTTTAGAAACAAAGTTACTCGGAACAAACTGAAAAGTTACACTCTTCCAGAACCACTTCACAACATGTTGTCAATTGTAAAGTGTTTCCTATTCAGAGCTCTAGCTATTTTTCCTCCTCGGGAGAAGCAGTCACAACAGTATGGCTTTATACCAGTGCACACTCATTTCTATCTTAAATGCCATGGCACAAGCTGGTAGAATTTATAAAAGAGTCTTTATGGGGAGAGCTGGTACCAGATCCTTGTGGAATGTGACAAAACACAAAAATGCAAGAAAATACTGTTAGGACTCTAAGCACTAATTACATTTTAAAACAACATCTCTGGGTGGCCTGGATGGGTCATTTTTAATGAGTCACAAATGGCTTTTATATAAAACACACTATTTTTTGTTCTATGTTACAGTTATGATATAGCTCTATTACTATTTACTCTGGCTTAAAAAAAAAAAGCATAACTAAAAACAGCCATGATCCTGAATTCAATAGCTGCTAAGAAGTATGTGTACATCAGATAGAGACAGGGTCCAACTTAAGCACTTGACCTAGGTCTAACAATATGTATGGCTAGATTTCTTTATTTCTGGGAATCCTAGTGTAAAAAAATGAATTTTAAATTATGTCTTTGCATTTCTAATTGAGCACTCTTTGTTTATCATTTCGCTTGTAACTTTTTCAACCAACTACTCCCTACTTAAAAGGTATTTTCATACTGTACTTTATGGAGCAAAACTCATTATTTATTATTTATTGACACTAATAAATGTTACATTAGGCATTAAAAATGCATTATCCATTGCAAAGAAATTGCATGGGAAGATGTTCCTGACTGTTTTGAATGGTGATTTAGAGAGGACTGCTACTGCAGGACATCACGTTCTCTCTTTAAAAGATGGCAAAGCCATTTAATGGTGCTAACCTTTGCAGGGATCTATTATCAACCAGAATGTATGTTTTTTCCTGTTTTAAAAACATGTTCTCAATAGACATTGAAAATAACTTTCTTTCCTGTGAAACCTTTGCGCCAAGAGCTTTATTTCTGGTTCTGCACACCATCTAAAACAAAAATTTGTTAAAAAAAGAAATGCACTGTTACACTTAATGTTTTAAGTAGCATTAAAGTAAAATTTCCAGGTAATCTTGCACCAATGAAAATGAGTCAGCTTTAGCAGTCAGAATATCCTGAATAACACAAGTGGCAGCTTTCCAAATGGTCACCATTTTGATATTAGGCCATCATGTTAAAAAGGTCTGTCAATGAAAGATGTTTGTTCCAAACAAAAACACACTTGAAGTGCTCTCTTAAAAATGAACCAAGTTACTTAACTGAGGCATCAGTAAAAAGAAAAGATTTTATTGTTTTCAACAAGTGAGAAAATAATTATTATTTATATTTTAATAAAACATTTAAAATTAATTGTAAATTATGCCTTGCATTTCTACAAAATGCTGTATCTGAGATCCTAAAGATCTTTCCAGGTATTAATGAAAGCCACTTCAAAATATGATAAGCTAATAGTAATATTCTTGTTTTGCAGAAGGGGAAGTCACTTTCTTAAAAACACTATGCATAACAGCCAGTGGTATGCATTATCAACATATCCCTAGAATTGGTCCCAGAGGTTTATTTCACTACTCCATAACTGTATCCAAGCCAGCATTTACCATGCCTAGAAAGCTAAAATCCTAATCCTTACAATACAGCAATACAGCCATATAGTTCACTATCCTTACTAAACAGTTCTATTAATTTTTTTTTTTTTAAATGAACAGGTGCTATCTACAAACTATCACAGTGATTCAGCAGCTTTTCCTACCGGGCAGCTGTTTAACCTAAGCTATGGAAGGAATTAAAACAATTCATTATTTAAAACTTTAACAGTGGGAGCCTATCCTTTTACAATACAGATTTTTATGCTTTGTCAGTGGACCCCGATCACAGTGGTTGGCTTGCCTCCTTGTTCTCAGCTCTTAAGTAACACTAGGCACATCTACACATGCACTTTAAAGCAAGTAGCCTATTTTACTGTGCATTGAAGCGTTGTGTAAAATCCAGGCTAATATGCTAATGCACAGTAAAAACAGGCTACTGAGCATTAAGCATCATTTTTAAAAGTGTGTACTTTCGCTACCGTGAATTAGGGTAGCCTAATGTGCATTTATTTAGTACCTCACATTGGAGGTACTAAATTTAATGCTCATTAGGAGAAGCTCATTAATGAATGTGTAGACGTGCCCACTGAGAACACTGAAACTATGAATAACTCTCCTAATTTGGCTATTTCTTGGAAGCAGCTGTTGTAGTTGCCACAGAGATGTTTTGGGATGGGAATGGGCTCACATTGTTTTGAATTGAAGGGATTATCAATAAAAATCAATGATATGTAATCCAAGCCATGAAAAATTGAGTTTCCTTACTGTTTCCTGATTAGGAATAGTTAATGCATCATTGCCTCTTCCAACCTTGTTAGTCTACCATGTGTTCAAGAAAAATAAGATTACCACTGAAATTAGAGCACAACAGTTCATAAACATCCATAGAAAATCTTGGTGCTACTGAGATGCAGCCAAACCCTAAACTTCAGAGAGATGTATTACTAATGTGACCTCAGTCTAGACCAATTTCATAGTGAAGCAGAAACAACTGCAGATGTGAGCATGTTACTGAAGTTACTGAATCCTCTTGCCAGTATCTAGCTGAGAATGCTGCATCTCAGCTGCATATTCAGGATAGTGAACATCTGAAGGATGTTAGAATCTGTTTCTGAAATGTTTCCAGTCTTTCAATATCTTATCAAATTTCTATTTTAAAAATAATTTGTCTTGTGCACTGACAGAATCTGCAGTGGGTGGTACAGTCTTCCCATGATTGCTGCTATAATGCACATAAGCATTAGCTTATGGGCCATGGAAGACCACAGAACTGAGAGGATGCAAACGTGGCTTAAGGCCACTTTAAACCCTATCCCTTCACCTGCAAGTTCTGGAAAACATGGCTTGGAGGAAAGGCACAGAAACTCACCCAAAGACTTGAACTTTCCAGCTTAAACCACAAAACAGGAAAAATATCCTGTGTTATATACTAGCACATTTTAACATAGAAAATAAATGAAGAGTGCTTTCCCTTTCAATCTTTATTGTTCTGAATTAAAACAATTGGTATACACCAATATGTTCATAAGCAAAATCAAACAACACTCTCATAGATACCTTTGGTCAACTGTTTGAAGTTGATTTCTTCCAGAGGCTTCTAGCCCAGGCTGCAGGGAGAAAATTGTACTCTCTTTGTGTGCCTTCTCAGTTGGTGTTTTTTATTTGAATGACTCTATTCGATGCTGTTTACTAAATAATGATTGAAAAAAGATCCAAAGGTTTTTTGAGAAGAAGCTTACAGCATGGTCATTTTCTCAACTGGCCTTGTTTAAAAAGTTTTGTTTTTGCTCCATTCACACATGCTAATGTTACATGAACAATATTACCATAGTGCAAGGTTTTTTCTCAAGGTCAAAAGCAAGGCAATGGAAATGGAAGTCTTTGTTAACCAAAATGCATTAGCCCCTTTGTTGTTTTCGGTTTGTCTGCCTTTCTCCAGGACTCTTAATGAGATGGGTTTTTTTCCCATTTGGCTAGAAATCTTTTACTAGGAAACCCAAAGGATTTGGATCAGAGTTCCCCCTAAATCACCACTGTGTTTCAGAAACATTTAGATGTTTAAAAAAAAATGAAAAAACCCCCCCTCAGCAAACAATGAACCTAGTGTAGCTAGGTTGGGTAACTGGGAAACCAGCGTTGGGAGCTAACTTTGAGTGGGCACAGATATAGTGGCCATACAGGTGCCACTTCCCCAGTCACTGACCAGAAGCATGTTATACCTCTGCAATAAGCTAAGGTCCCAATTCCCTAAAATCTAAGGATTTCATTCTTATTTACAGGAAGGTTACTTTGCACCACTTTGGGAAAAGAACCGTAACATTTGTTATAAATTATATAAACACCAACCATTCTCAGATTGCTGTAATGCACCTTTGTATACATTTGAATCAAGACCTTAGCTCTAATGTTCAGTTTTTGTCCTTTGGCTTCAAAGCAACAAACAAGCAAGCAAAGGTAAGTACATTTGCAAATACCCACAGCATCATACTTTTTCTTTTGTTTCTTTTCTAAATTTACACAGGCTCCTGAACTTCCTGCTTTCATATAAGAAGCATAAGAACCAAAATACCCACAGAGAAGTTCTGGACTGGCTGGAAATGAACTTCCAGAAATTTTGGCAATGACATTTGTTCTCACAAGAGATTTCTGACTGACTTACTATTTCAAAGAAGTTCAAATGAGTTCAGAGAAGCTTTAAATAGGAGCAATTCTGTAGCTTACTTGAACTAAAATGAACCTCCAACTACTTCAAAGGCTTTCCCAGTTTAGCCTAAGAAGCCATAATTCTAAATATTTCCTTAATAATTTTAAAATGTCACATCTCATGAACATTATCTAGTAACCTGAAAAGGCAAGATTCAGTAGATGTTTCTTACATACGAATTTTTAACTAAATTGTGCTTTTTGATAGACAAAAATCAGCAGTTTGGAATCCCTGGACTTTTGAATGTCATAACTTAAACCTGGCAGAATGGTAATGTCTCTTCTTTACTTTCCTTGTAACATTTAAAAAAAATGCATGAAAACTGCAGAGAAACTATATAACATACAATAAGCTGCTGGGTTAGAAGTACCCTTGCTTTCATTTTAAGTTTGCTACAATCTTTCCTCTTTATCCTTTTATTCTCTCACCTATAGCAAGGACCATTATACAAAGCTACGGATTCAGAAAGGCATAAATTAAATTATATTTAACAATAAATTTGCATGTATAATGATTTATATAATTTATATGTCTATATTACATACTTTATATGTATAAATTAAATTAATTTAGAGATATTTTTTCTGGGTCACTGGAACCAATTTTAACAATTTTTGGCTTTTAACTTTTGATCAGCACAAAGATTCCTATCAATGGCTCATGATATGTATATTGTACCAAAGAACTGTCTCCTGAATGCTATATGTATAGTTATAATTTCCTAGGCAATTGTGAGAACTGCACTGGAAAATGTTGACAGTTGCAATGCAAAAGACAGATATTAGTATAAATTTCCATTTGTCTTTATTTTGTTAATCCAATCAATCACGGTATGTTTACATTATAAAATTAAACATCATTTAAATATATAAGAAGGTTTATATGTGTTCCTTAGAAAAGGTACAAGACAAGAAACACAGTTAATGTTATCTTCATTAAATGTTACTGGGATCTTTTGAACATAGGGTACCAAACAAACAGGAAGTAACAAATGTACAGTATTTTATAGTAGTTATTTTATCAATTAATTGGAATCAAATTTTATATCTTTTTGGACATAACACTGACACAAGATTTCCTTAAAAATGTTTCTGAGCATAAAGCAACCATTACATTGATTTGGAGGTTAGGTGGGAAGAGTTACTATGGGGTAAATTAGTCCATAATTGTTTCCTGCATGATTTCTTGCATCTTCCTTTGAAACACCACATACAGACCTGTATAGAAACAGAAATAGATGGGCCCTAATCTTGACATGTGATATGGAAATACCTATGACCTTATATTTTACATTCATGTGTTGTACTTAGGATTACGTTACTATTCCAGACAATGTTAAAAGAATGGACCTGCCCTGTGATTCTGAAAAATGCCATTTGCAGAGACTGCACTTCTGAGATAGCAAAAATACTGGGTGGATATCTATAACATTTTGCAGGCAATCTCAGGTACAGCACATTTGGAGCTACAGGACTGAATTGTTTCAAGAGCATGAAGGGTTAATACTACAAGGTCATGATCATAATTGAATTAAAACAGTTTTTTGCAAGGCTTGCAATATTGCATGTTTCAGTTTTCCACTGCATTTTGCCCACTTCACTTTGTAGTAACACTTAGGAAGCATTTCATGGCACAATGTCACAAAAATAATTCTCTCCAAAAAGCACAGATTTTACAAACTGTGCCAGCTGTAATCTGTAGGAAACAGTCTGAAAGTTTCCATGAATTCAATTAAAGATCATATGCTTAGGGTGTGGCCGTGGGAAAGACTAGTGTATTTAACACATGTTCCCTAAAGCCCAATTAGCACTCCTTTAACTACAAGCAGACTTTTCCATATCCTTCTGCACATGTCCACCCTATTTCACCTGAATGTAAAACAAACTACAAATATTAACACACCTGCTTTATTAATGCTTCAGACACAAATATGAGAACTCTAAAGCCTTGAAAATGCATGCTGTCACTTGGATAAGAGATACTGTAAATGGAAATATGAAACATAAAGCTAAAAGGATAAAATGAAAACATGAAGGGCATTATAGTAACCACAGTGTAGATCAGTGGTAGACTTCAGGATCCAGATACATGTCCAGAATATTATAGCTAAATACAGCTTATTCTTCAATTTTTATATATAATTTCCTCCTAAAACTTAAAAAAAACAAACAAAGAAACAGAAGCAGAGGCAAGGCAAGGAAACTTTCCACACAGAACGGTTAAATTCAGTAAATTACAAGTCATTGAAAACATTAGTGGAAAACATTATATAATAAACATGATATCATTTTAATACATATGTGTATAAACACACATACACACAACACACAGGAACATGTCCTGTGTTTCTCCTTTTGATGGTTATTCTACAAGATTTTCTTGTTGTATTCTTTTGTTTGACTGCCTTTAACATGTTTAAACTTACTGGAAAGCCATGGTAATGTGTGGGCTGGGAGCGGTCCGAGGCCCTTTTTTCGCGCGGCGGGCTGTGGCCAGCAGCCCGGACACACCGGGTCAGGGAAGGCAGGTGGCACGCTAGAATTAGGCACGGACGCTAAATGGTTGTTTAAGATTGTTTACTTACACCGTAGATGGTCGCAGTGTAGGCTGGAAAGACTTCCAGGAAAACTTCGCTTAAGTCCCAGTTTCAAAGGACTCGGATAGAGCTCTGGATTCACTCACACGAAGTTTGCTAGGCTTCGTGTAACTTGCGCTTAGGGAAGAGGGGTTCGTCGAAGGATTGCGCTCGGCGACAGGGAGAGGCCAGAGGCTGATCAGACCTCTATAGCCAGCTCTAAGGCACACGCGCTGGGTCCGATAGGCTCCGCAGTGCACCTAGAGTTCTCCTCAAGATGTTTACGGAGTCCCCCCTTGCAGGGTTCTCCTCTGGAGATCTCCAACTTGGACGGAAACCACTCAAGCCTCTTATACGGCTAGCAAACCAATCGCTAGCCGCCATGTAGGAATAATTTAGAACTGGCCAATAGTGGGGCACAAATTAGAATACAAATGGCGGGAACTCCTTGCAACGTGCATTTCTGTGTTGCAACGAAGAAATGCACCCTGCAAAGAAAGCTACAAGTGGCAGGAAATAATTCAGCAGTGCCAAAGCACGCACAAACAAAAATCATACCCTTGGGTTGTGACAGGTAAATTCTAAAACAATGTCTACCCATAATGGCTAAGTACAGACAGTCAGAAAGCCCAAGGCTGAATCAATTCAATCTTTGAAGGTTAGTCTAAGCATCATAGCTTGAACTGATAAGCAAGTGAACAGCCATTCATTTTGTTTTCCAGAAACGCAGCCACATGCTTGCACTGGCCCAGGCCAGAAGCCAGGGGACACTAGCGCACACCTCCTTGCTTGGCTGGAGCAGGCAGCTTGGGCCAAGTTTGGCCCGCCCACCCTGTGAGGGCAGGGTTTGTGGAGGAGGTGCAAAGCATCCAGGGATTCTGGGAGACTGAGAGTTAACTTGAATATGGAGGGGGGAAGTTCAATAAACTGATTTAACATAAATCAGTTAAGTCTATTACTACATCCATCCAGGTTTATCTTAAACTGGCTTTGGCCATTTTGGATAGGGACAAAAGTTACACATAAACAGGAAGAGGAAGTAATGAGCAATCTTGAAGAGTTCTGCTACTGTAATTCTGCACTGCAAATCCCAGAGACCTAGAAGGAAAAGGAATTAAACACACAACCAGAGAGCCATGCGTTAACACCCCCCAAATTCTGGCATTAGCCCCTGCAGGCATGTGGCTACATTTCCTGAATCAAAGGTAAATGTCTGTTCACTTCTGTTTCAATCTAATCTGTGCATCTTAGACTAACTTGCAAAGACTGAATTGATTCAGTCTCACGTTTTTTGAATGTCTGTACCTAGACTTTGAAAGAGGTCTATGTTCACTGAATGTATATAGTGTTACAGTTTTGAACTGGTTTCCAATCACTTATGTGTAATTTCTGTCCCTAGGCCAGGGGTCAAATTAAGAGCATGCAGTATTAGCAAAACTAATTATTTCACTGTTTCATGTACCCAGATACAGAAGTCAGTTTCCTGAAAACTGTAAAATAGAGTACTAAATGAGGGTTTATGTATTTTTTATTCTTTTGGGATATGGTCTTTTAAAATGTCAAAGAAACCCATATAAGAATCTAAACGGTCAAAAACATTTCTATGGAGAAAATGTATGTACTGAAGTCAATATTGGAAGAAGAGAACAATGGCCAAGATTTCCCAAATATGATTTGGGGTATCTCAATTTTTGGGCACCTAACTTAAGATACAGTACTTTCTGAATTTCAGAAAATGCTGAATATCCATCCTTTGAATTACTACTTTAAGATATCTCAAATGCAGCAGCAAAAGATCAGGCACTTTAAAAAGAACTTGGCCCATTTTCTTCCCATTTCCCCTCTACACATTAGAGCTTACTTGGCTGTTTGCAAAAGCTCACCAGGATAGCAGTTATTATATGTGGCTGTATATTGTTCTGAGGGTCTGGATCTGTGCCCCTCCACAGT
Organism: Alligator mississippiensis; assembly: GCF_030867095.1. Lineage (NCBI taxonomy): Eukaryota > Metazoa > Chordata > Crocodylia > Alligatoridae > Alligator > Alligator mississippiensis. Next base: position 200,828,583 of record NC_081827.1, on the reverse strand, counting down.
TACTCAGCTAATAGCTGTATTTGTGTATCCTGTTATCTCATGGAGCGTGTGAAACTTCAGATTCCTTTTGCTGGCAAATTTGTTCACAGCTGCTAATATTTTTTAAGTTGTTTTTTTTTTTAAAATAAGACACTTTTCCAAGCAATGGGGGAAACATTACAGCTCTTTCATCATCAGTGGCCTTGACATTACAAGAGCCACCGGAAACAATATCACCCAACTTTTATTCATTCTGAACAAACCATTCAAAAAATCTTTATTTATTTCCATCAGAGTAGCTGATGCCAAGCTTCTTTTGGTGAAGTGCAGGTTTGTCTTGCATTGACTTCCTCATACTGTTGATAGAACAGGATATTTGTTGAAGTGCAGCAAGTACTGAATATGATGATTCTGGATTAAACAACATATAAATCCTCTGGATGATAGAATAATATTGCCCTCTGCAGAAATGGCAAGACTAACTATGGAGAAAGTTCACTCAGTTCTGTTTTTCCACTGGAACTATCAAGTACTCTTATTGGTAGTGTACATAACAGACACAAAATTCACTGGATCCAATTCCCCTTTTGCAGAGAAGTAAATCTTAAAGGCAAACACATTTACACAATGTTATTGTGTGTAAATAATTTTTTTTTAAATCTCCTGGACTGATCTTGTAAAAGGACAGTGAAAATGGGTTTTCTTAGAATTTCATTTTATGCACTAATTCAGTAAAGTGCTCTTTAGGAAATATTTGGTTTGATGATCCATTGTTTATTTTCTGCCCTAAAAACAACTTTTCTATTTCAAATGATTTTTCAGGCAACTCTTGTACAAGAGAAATGATAAATACATAAATGCAAATGACTGGGTGTTACTCCAGGTCTCAGTCCCAGAAACAGTGTAGGAGCTTTTCATTGGACCGTTTGCTTTCAGATTTCAGCTTTGACTAGGAAAAACAAACAAACAGCTCTCCCCAACCTCAAAACTCTGATAGAATATCAGTTTGAAGAAGTTTTTCAACATGAACATATTTTTCTCCCAAGATATTTTTATATAAAAGTAATAAGCTACATGCCCTGTATTTAGATATCACAATGATGAATGTACTATTATTGCATGATACTCAGATTTATTTTAAAAGATATTTTTAGTTATAATGAACTACCACAAATTTCTTTAACAGCCCTATCTTTATTTTCATGAGCTAGTCTAAGTCATAAAATTTTGTCTGTCCTCTGCTGTTCCTTCAGCCAATCCCAAACTACCATATAGTGCTTTCTGCACACTGTTAAACATTTTCTACGTGTTTCCTTGTAGGTGGCTGCATTTTAACAATGGTTGAAAGTATTCCTCAATACCCTAAAGTAACATTTTGCAGACTCATATGTAGAGGCCCTCACACTTTGAAAGTATAATAAGTATTAAAAACTGGTCCAAGGCATGATTTTCTGACCTGGATAGTGTGACTGTACATCCTGGCTTGGTCAGAACAATCCCAGATTCTGTAGGCCGGTCCTGAACGGTTGGTCAAAAGTCCCAAACTAGAGTCCAGTGGGGAGGCAGAGCAGCATGGTGCACCAGACAGGCAATGGGGGGCGGGGGGGGGGGGGAGACCACTGCTGCTATGTGAGATCAAGGTGGTCACCCTAAGATGTCATATTGCAGGTCCCTACATTCCTTGCTCCCTCACAGCAGCAGCGGTGACTGTCTGACCACCTGCCTGGCGCAGCATTTCACTTCACCTTCCTGCTAGGCTCTAGTCAGAGACTTTTGACCAATGGGCTGGGACTGGCCTATGGAATCAAGGACTGCTCTGGCCAAACCTGGATGGATGGTTACCCTAGACCTGAATCCTAATTTTTAACTCTGTAAAGTTTGGTCATGCTATGGACCATTTAAAAGAAAGGGGCCATTGAGAAGAAAGTTCAGATTCAATAACTACTATGAACTTCAATCAGACTGTAGGTTCATTAGTCCCAGATCAAAACCTGAAACCTATGCATCTATCTGATCACCATTACTTGTTCCATTACAACTGTTACTACAACTAAAAAACCAGAAAGATCTACAACAAAACAAATATTTTTAAGCAAACTTTACACTAGAGCTAAAGTAGTCTTTAGCTACAAATCTGAACTCAGAGCCTCCAACTGGCTGTTCATCTGTTAGGGTCAGAAATCAAGGAAGAGAGTGACCCTAAAACATCTGTTGAAATCCTGCTACTAAGCTGTTGGCAAATTAAATCTGTTCCAGAGACAGGAGCCAAATAAGCTACTGAAACCACAAGGTACTACGGTATGCAGACTGATTAGCATCCCAAGAGCTAGCAAAAATGATATCAATCCTAAATAAACACTCCAAAATATTTCTTCATTTTAGGTCACAGAGAGGCACACAGGAGGGAGCATAGATGGAGCACCAGAGAAAGAGCTTGGCAAAATACTTATTCAGAAACATTTCTCACATCAACAGGAATTTCATATAAAGAGTCTGAGGGTGGTAGTTGCACTTTATAATCTAATGACAGACACATTCAAGTTAAAGGCTTAAAGTTAAAAAGAAAAGAAAGGAAGGAAGAGAGTTCTGAAAGATCAATGTTCTTTCAGCTGACACTGGTTATATATAGAATTTACTGTTTACAAAATAGAAACCCTAGTGGATTGAACAAGTATAACACAGTGAGAAAAAAAAAATTAAAATCTTTCTTCAAAAAAATGACCAGTGGTACAGCACTGTACAGATTCTGAGTGATGTGCATCACTTGGTAATTCCAAAACCTTGGTGGGGAGGGAAGCATTACATTCTCCATTGAGTGGTGAGAGTAGGGTTAGAACCTGAGGCATAGAAAATTTAAGTGACTTGCCTAATATCATAGACATGCATGGACATTTGATTCCCCAGGGACAAGCAGTGATGGCACACCTTGCACTGCTGCTACTTGTCCCCGGGGA